>NW_028318007.1:600000-767500 GCF_062004578.1 Staurois parvus | reverse complement strand
GAATCCCTTCCACCCCTGATAACATGTCCTCCTCTTGTCCCACCCTCAATCACACACAGTCCTCACAAAATCCTGCACAGTGGACTTTAATCTGACCTCCAGCCTTCCCTTCACTCTTGCACAGTTGTTTAGGCTCCTATCCTGTACTGAAGTTACTTAGTCGGACTTCACTGCACATTGTGAGCTTCTCACAATGTGCATTAGAAGCTGAAGCAAGTCAGATACAGTCTGCCTCATTTCCTGGCTGGAGGACATCAGGCCTCATCTAGCACTTTCCTCCCAAGTCTGACTGTCTTACTTGACCCCCCCCTTCATTCACTGGATTTCAGTTCCAATCATGAAAGCGCAGCACCACATGTGGCTGTTAACTAGGGCGGTCTGCATGCAATTATAGTCTGCCTGTGAACACTCCTCCAGATTGACACCCTACTGAGGCAGGGTAATGTGATGTTTTCAGGAATCTATGTACAGCACCCTGCTGGCCCCTTCCATAAGCCATGATCTGCCTTCATTACATGGAGAAGCACAGAGACCCAGTGATGACCTCAGTGGGTCTAAAATAAGGTACAGTGGAGGAAATAAGTATTTGATCCCCTGCTGATTTTGAATGTTCGCCCCTCACAAAGAAATGATCAGTCTAAAAATCGAATGGTAGGTGTATTGTAACACTGAGAGACAGAATAGCAACAAAAAATTCAAAAGAAATGCATGTCTAACAAATGATGCACTGATTTGCATGTTCATGAGGGAAATAAGTATTTGATCCCCTTCACAAAACATGACTTAGTACTTTGATGCGGTGCAGTTGTCCTGTCCCCTTAGCAGAAAAACACCCCCAAAGCAGAATGTTTCCACCACCATGTAGACAGTTGGGATGGTGTTCTTGGGGTCATAGGCAGCATTCCTCCTCCAAACACGGCAAGTTGAGTTGATGCCAAAGAGCTGGATTTTGGTCTCATCTGACCACAACACTTCCAACCAGTCCTCCTCTGCATCATTCAGATGTTCAGTGGCAAACTTCAGATGGGCCTGGACATGTGCTTTCTTGAGCAGAGGGACCTTGTGGGCACTGCAGGATTTCAAGCTGCTTGGCGATAGTTTGGTAGCCCAGTCCAGCCTTGTGTAGGTCTACAATCTTGTCCCTGACATCCTTGGACAGCTCTTTGGTCTTTGCCATGGTGGAGAGTTTGGAATCTGATTGTTTGATTGCTCCTGTGGACAGGTGTCTTTTATACAGGTAACAAAATGAGATTAGCAACACTCCCTTTAAGAGACTGCTTCTACTCTCAGCTTGTTACCTGTATGAAAGACACCTACCATTCGATTTTTAGACTGATCATTTCTTTGTGAGTGGGCAAACATTCAAAATCAGCCGGGGAGCAAATATTTATTTCCTTCACTGTATGCAATGAAAATGGAAAGGTTTTATATAAAAATGTCATTATTATGTTGATGAGAGGGGAGGGAGGAACCAGGAAATGATGGAAAGGGAAGGAAGGAAGGAAATATAGACAGATTAAACTTTAGATTTAGTGTGTTCAGTACTGATCACCCACTCAGTGTTATCAGTGGCTCCCTTGCCTGGATATTGCTGAGCTCTCTGTATGGGAAGCACAGCGTGCTGTACAATGAAATATCTGCTCAGTGTAACAAAAATTATGACATACAATGATAATATACAATGATTATATGTACAATGATGATATATAATGATTATATGTACAATGATGATATATAATGATTATATGTACAATGATGATATATAATGATTATATGTACAATGATTATATGTACAATGATGATATATAATGATTATATGTACAATGATGATATATGATTATATGTACAATGATGATATATAATGATTATATGTACAATGAATATATGTACAATGATGATATATAATGATTATATGTACAATGAATATATGTACAATGATGATATATAATGATTATATGTACATTGATGATATATAATGATTATATGTACAATGATGATATATAATGATTATATGTACATTGATGATATATAATGATTATATGTACAATGATGATATATCTCCCCCCCGGTTTCATGTGCACTCCTGAACGCCCGATCGGTGTGCAACAAGCTTACCGCCATCCACGACCTCTTTGTTTCCCGCTCCCTCAACCTCCTGGCGATTACGGAAACCTGGATCCAGCCCACTGACTCTACCTCCCCTGCTGCACTCTCCTACGGCGGTCTCACCTGGACCCACTCACCCAGGCCCAACGGTCGTAAAGGTGGTGGGGTTGGCCTGCTCCTGTCACCGCTGAGCACCTTCCGAGTCCTCCCAAACCCCCCCTCCCTATCCTTCTCCTCCTTCGAGGCCCACTGCGTCCGACTATTCTCCCCAACCCTCCTGAAGATTGCTGTGATATACCGGCCTCCTGGATCCATACCCCGCTTCCTGGAAGACTTCTCCTGCTGGCTACCCTTCTTCCTCTCCTCTGAGCTACCCACTATCATCCTTGGGGATTTCAACATCCCTGTCAACCTCGACAACCCGGACACAGCCCGTCTCCTCCACTTAACCTCCTCCTTTGCACTTGCACAGTGCATACAATCCACCACCCACTCCGACGGTAATATCCTTGATCTTGTCTTCTCCAACCGCTGCGCTCCCCCCAACCTCACTAACACCCCCTTCCCTCTCTCTGACCACAACCTGATTACTTTCTCTATCTCCTCTTCCTCCAACGCCTACCCTTCCAAATGTCACACTACTACCAGCCGTAACCTCCGCAACCTTAACCCTGCCTCCCTCCACTCCGCAGTTGATCAACTCCATGACCGCATCCTCCCCCTGTCCTGCCCCGACTTGGCTATGACCGCCTACAACAATGCGCTGTCAACCGCCCTTGACTCACTAGCGCCTTTAACCACACGCAACATCAGACCCCGACCGCTCCAGCCCTGGCAGACTGATCACACCAAAACCCTCAAACGACACAGTCGTGCCCTGGAGCGACTATGGCGCAAAACCAAATCCCAACAAGCATTCACCCGATACAAATCTGCCTTCCACACCTACACCTCCTCCCTCCATACTGCCAAACAAGCCTACTTCCTGACCCTCATCAAGGCCCTCTCCTCCAATCCTCGCCGACTCTTCTCCACCTTCAACTCTCTACTCTCGCCACCCCCACCTCCACCCAGCACCTCACTCACTGCCCTTGAGATTGCCAATCACTTCAAAAACAAGATTGACACAATTCGCAAGGACATTGCCGCAACTCACACGCCTTCTCAACCCGTCCCCTCTCACACAGCTACCCCCTCATCCCCCCTCCCCCTCGACATAACCCACAGGGACTTCGTCGCTGCTCAAACTCCCTCCAACCCCCTTCCCCCTCACTCAGCTACCCCCTCTACACCCCTCTCCCACGGCCCCACCACTGCTCTGACCTCCTCTCCCACCCCACCCTACATTCCTCATACTGAAGCTCCCCCAACACTCCGCACCTTTGACCTTACTACCATCGAAGAAGTCTCCAAGATCCTCTCTGATGCCCGCCTCACCACCTGCCCCCTTGACCCTATCCCCACACAACTCCTACAACCTCCCTCCCCCTCCATCCTATGCTCCCTCACCCACATCTTCAATCTCTCCCTCTCCTCCGGCACTTTCCCTTCCCCTCTGAAACATGCACACATCACCCCCATACTTAAAAAGCCCTCCCTGGACCCCAATGACCCGAACAACCTCAGACCCATCTCCCTGCTCCCATTTACATCTAAACTCCTCGAGCGCCTAGTCTACGCCCGCCTATGCTCTCACCTCAACGACAACAACCTCCTCGATCCCCTACAGTCCGGCTTCCGTCCCCTACACTCCACCGAAACTGCCTTACTCAAACTCTCCAACGACCTGCTAACCGCCAAAGCTAATGGCCACTATTCAGTGCTCCTACTCCTTGACCTCTCTGCGGCCTTTGACACAGTCGACCACCCCCTCCTCCTCAAAAAACTACACTCCCTCGGCCTCAGAGATTCTGCTCTCTCCTGGCTCTCATCCTACCTGTCACAACGCTCTTTCAGCGTTACCTATAATGCCACCACCTCCCTCTCACTCCCCCTCTCTGTTGGGGTCCCTCAAGGCTCTGTCCTCGGGCCCCTTCTCTTCTCCATCTACACCTCCTCCCTTGGCCAACTCATACACTCTCACGGCTTCAACTACCACCTCTATGCCGACGACACACAAATCTATCTCTCAACCCCCCACCTCACCCCCTCGGTCTCCGCCCGAATGACACACCTGTTGAGCGACATATCAGACTGGATGTCGCTCCACTTCCTTAAACTGAACCTCTCCAAAACCGAGTTTCTTGTCTTCCCTCCAGCCCGGACACCACCCCCCATTGACTTCTCCATCATGTCCAACAACGCCACCATCAAACCCGCCCCGCAGGCCAGAGTACTTGGTGTCATTTTGGACTCCAACCTATCCTTCCAGCCCCAAGTCCACTCTTTAACAAACTTGTGCAGACTCCACCTCCGCAACATCGCCAAAATCCTAACGTTCCTAACTCCAGAAACCACTAAACAGCTCATCCACTCCCTCATCATATCGCGACTCGACTACTGCAACTCCCTCCTCACTGGCCTGCCTCGCCGCTGGCTATCCCCGCTTCAGTCCATCCTGAATACGGCTGCCAGACTCATTCACCTTTCCAACCGCTCCGTTTCCGCCACCCCCCTCTGCCAATCCCTCCACTGGCTTCCGATTGCGCAACGGATCAAATTCAAAATCCTAACGCTGACGTACAAAGCTGTCCACCATACTGCCCCGAACTACATCACTGACCTAATATCCAAGTACCGCCCAGCACGCACACTCCGCTCCTCACAAGACCTCCTTCTCTCTAGTTCCCTGGTCTCCTCCTCCCATGCCCGCCTCCAGGACTTCTCCAGGGTGTCACCCATCCTCTGGAACTCCCTGCCCCAACCCATCAGATTATCACCTACTCTCCTCTCCTTTAGGCGCACCCTGAAAACCCATCTCTTCAGGGAAGCCTACCCCGCCCCCTGTTAACTTGCCGACCTCCTCCACTCTTCCTACCACTCCATCCCCCACAGCTATCTCCTCCTGTGCCACCATCCCCTCCCTCCTAGATTGTAAGCTTGAAAGAGCAGGGCCCTCAATCCCCTCATGTTTTGCATTGTATTGGTATTGTTCTGTCACATGTTCTGTCCCCCTTTGTAATGTACAGCGCTGAGCGAACTATTGGCGCTTTATAAATACTGTATAATAATAATAATAATAATATATAATGATTATATGTACAATGATGATATATAATGATTATATGTACAATGATGATATATAATGATTATATGTACAATGATAATATATAATGATTATATGTACAATGATAATATATAATGATTATATGTACAATGATAATTTATAATGATTATATGTACATTGATGATATATAATGATTATATGTCCAATGATGATATATAATGATTATATGTACATTGATGATATACAGTTGCAAGAAAAAGTATGTGAACCCCTTGGGATTACGTGGAGTTTTGCATGAATTGGGCATAAAATGTGCTCTGAACGTCATCTAAGTCACAACAATAGAAGAACACAGTCTGCTGAACATAATACTACACAAACATTAGATGTTGCCATGGTTTAATTGCACATAACATGTAAACATTCACAGTGCAGGGAGGAAAAAGTATGTGAACCTTTGGGCTTAATAACTGATTGCCCCTCCTTTGGCAGCAATAACCTCAACCAAACGTTTCCTGTAGTTGCAGATCAGACCTGCACAACAATCTGGAGTAATTTTGGACCCCTCTTCTTCACAAAACTGTTTCAGTGTAGCAATATTCTTGGGATGTCTGGTGTGAATCACTCTCTTAAGGTCATGCCACAGCATTTCAATCGGGTTGAGGTCAGGACTCTGACTGGGCCACTCCAGAAGGCGTATTCTGTGCTGTTGCGGCCATTGTTTTGTTGAATTACTTGTATGCTTTGGGTCATTGTCCTGTTGCATCACCCATCCTCTGCGGAGCTTCAGTTGGCGGACAGATGGTTGTACGTTTTCCTGCAAAATGTCTTGATAAACTCTGGAATTCATTTTCCCATCAATGACAACAATCCGTCCAGGCCCTGAGGCAGCAAAGCAGCCCCAAACCATGATGCTCCCTCCGCCATGTTTTACAGTGGGGATGAGGTTTTGATGTTGGTGTGCTGTGCCTTTTTTTCTCCACACATACTGTTGTGTGTTCTTCCCAAACAACTCAATCTTGGTTTCATCTGTCCACAGTATATTTTGCCAGTAGTGCTGTGGAACATCCAGGTGCTCTTTTGCAAACTTCATACGTGCTGCAATATTCTTTTTGGACAGCAATGGCTTCTTCCGTGGTGTCCTCCCATGTATTCCATTCTTGTTTAATGTTTTTCTTATTGTAGATGTGTCAACAAAAATGTTAGCATGTGCCAGAGATTTCTGGAGGTCTTTAGCTGACACTCTGGGATTCTTCTTTACCTCATGCAGCATTCTGTGCTGTGCTCTTGCAGTCATTTTTACAGGGCGACCACGCCTAGGGAGAGTAGCAACAGTGCTAAACTTTCTCCATTTGTAGACAGTCTGTCTTACCATGGACAGATGAACATCAAGGCTTTTGGAGATACTTTTGTAACCCTTTCCAGCTTCATGCAAGTCAACAATTCTTGATCGTAGGTCTTCTGAGAGCTCTTTTCTGCGAGGCATGGTTCACATCAGACAGTGCTTCTTGAAACCAGTAAACCCAAAACAGGTGTGTGTTTTTTAAGGGCAGGACAGCTGTCAGCAACACATCCAATATCATCACACTGATTGGAGTCAAGTTGGCTCACTCCTGGCTCCAATTAGCTCTGGGAGAAGTCATTAAGCTAGGGCTTCACATACTTTTTCCTCCCTGCACTGAGAATGTTTACATGTTATGTGCAATTAAACCATGGCAACATCTAATGTTTGTGTAGTGTTATGTTCAGCAGACAGTGTTCTTCTATTGTTGTGACTTAGATGACGTTCAGAGCACATTTTATGCCCAATTCATGCAAAACTCCACGTAATCCCAAGGGGTTCACATACTTTTTCTTGCAACTGTATAATGATTATATGTACATTGATGATATATAATGATTATATGTACATTGATGATATATAATGATTATATGTACATTGATGATATATAATGATTATATGTACAATGATTATATGTCCAATGATAATATACAATGATTATATGTACAATGATAATATACAATAATGTATAATGATTTGCTTTATGTCGTTGATTTCAGCACCATCTAAAAAAGCTGCAGCCCCGCCACCTCCCCCACCTCCCCCACCTGAGGAGAAGAAACCAGAAGGCGCAGTCCCCACTGTGGACGAACACTATTGTGGGATGCTCTGCTGCAAATTTAAGACCCGACCATGGTGGACCCAACTTCACAATTACAAATTCCCATCCAGTATTGATCCACTGACTAGTAAGTAAAGAGGAAACATGAGGCACTGGCAGGCCCACTGCATAGTAAGGAGAAGGAGGCACAAGGTACTGGGGGCACTGCTTATTAGTAAGTGAAGAGAGAGGCATGAGGCGCTGGTAACCCAAGTGGCTAGTAACTAGATAGAGGCATGAGGTATTGGGAACCATGCTTACTTGTATTTAGGGAGGAAGGCACAAGGCACTGAGTGCTCTGCTCATCAGTAATGGGGGAGGGACGGGGAGCCCCACTGACCATAAAATTATACAGAACAGTCCCCTCCCACTCCATGTAGCCTTTTTTTCCCCATGTGGTCATCTACTGGTGTAGCTCATTTAGGGAACACCTTCCAACTCTCGTGTCGTGTGTGATTGGTTGTGCTCCTCTCACCTGTCTGTACTGCCCCTGCAGACCTAATGTATGTCCTGTGGCTCTTCTTCGTGGTGATGGCATGGAATTGGAATTGTTGGCTCATCCCAGTACGTTGGGCCTTTCCCTATCAGACGCCAACCAACATCCACTACTGGCTCTTCATGGACTATCTGTGTGATCTCATCTACCTGCTGGACATTGTTGTCTTCCAGGTCCGCCTGCAGTTCGTGCGCGGCGGCGACATCATTGTAAGTGCCGCTTCAATGTCATGCTGTCATATGCTTCACAATTCCATTTGTGCAATCCTCACATTATACAGACAACACCCAGTTACAGAATATCATCCACCATAGACATTGTGATGTGTGTGATAACTCTACAATCACTTATACCATCCTAAATAGTCCAGTCTGACTATTTCTTGCTCCCTGTGGGTGGGAACTATGTAAGGGGAAGGCCCCAAAAGGGGGACCTCAGGGATCTGGTATATCAGGGCTCCTATTAGGTTTCCAGTCAGACTGGATTGTGGCAACCCCATCCCTATGGTGGAGCATCCAATGGGGTGAAGGGGAAAGCCCTCAGTGTCCCTCCCCTGAAGGACACTCTCGGTGTCTTAGTTTAATACTAAGTTTAAATTATTATAAATCAATCATTTATGTCCTCATCAAACTTTCATCTAATTCCAGACTGACAAGAAGGCGATGCGGGAACATTATATCAAGACTGATCGATTCAAGGTAATTTCTCCCTGAGATGATGTCCCTGGGCCCCAAACATGATCGTACTGACATCACCAGACTGGGCCCCAAACATGATTATATTTATGTCACCCAACCAGGCCTTGAACATGATTGTATTGGTATCACCAGACTGGGCCCCAAACATGATCATATTTATGTCACATGGACAAAGACCCAAAAAATAAGAATATCTCTCTGAAGATACCAAACTCAGAATTTGAGGAGAGATGATTTACATTGATTTCTGGGTCTGTAGGAACTCCAACATCCTGATAATCTGTGTAAAAGTAATTGGACCCCCAGAAATCTGGTACATGTTGGGGCACCTTGGGTCCCAGTCAGGACAGTTAGTGCAGTATAGACCTCCCAGATACAGTGGGCAAAATAAGCATTGAACAAGTCACCATTTTTATAGGCCATCAGTTGAGACTGAACCAGCTGATATCAAATTGCACTGCAAGGGGCAGGATTGCTTTCTAATTACTTATAGATTTCAGCTGGTGTCTTGGCTTTCCATGCCTTTTTCCATCGACCTTTTCTTCATGTGTTCAATACTTTTTCCCTGTGTCATTCCATTTTATTATACATAACTTAATTTCTGAACTTATTTGTTTTGGTTTCTTTGTATGTATGGATTGCATGGGTTGTTACCGACATGTCGTGAAAATTTCATGTCAATAGCACCTTTAGAAATATATTTACTGAAAAAAATGGTGACGTGTTTAATATTTATTTTACCCAATGTATCTGGTACATGTCAGGGTCCCTCTCTGGATAGTTGATGCAGTATAAACCCCCCAGTCTGCACCAAATATATGGTACATATTGGAGCCCCTGAGTACCTCTCTGGAAAGTTGGTGTTGTATGCACCGCCCAGAATTCTGATACATTTTAGGGCCCCCCAGCATCCCTGTCATGACAGTTTGTACATTATGGATTTCCCAGTCCCCCGAAGAATTCTGATACATGTTGCGGCCCCCTGGGTCTCTCCAAGGACAGTTGGTGCAGTATGGACCCAACAGTCCCTCTTTCCCCCAGATAACTAGTACATATTGTGTCCCCTTGAGTCCGTGTCAGCATTGTTGGTGCAGTATCGACCTCTCAGATATCTGGTACATGTTGGGAGTCTTTCTCAAGACAGTAGGTGCAGTATGGATCCACCAGTTCCCCCCTGATACTTGGGTGATTGGAGAGGAGCACCCGATATCCAAAAAAAGTCTCACTTGATGAATGTTATAGTTTATTGAAGATAAAAGTAAACAAGTAGAGCCAACGAGTTTTGGGGGATTTGCCTCCCCCTTCTTCAGGGCTAGTATACAGAGAGAGGAGATACATGATAAAAACCCATAGTCAGTCCAAAGGATTTGTATAAAGTGCAAAGCAAACATTTATGTTGTTAAATATAGCTTCAAAATAAAGTGGAATCCTCATTTAGTCTCTAAAAACAAATTGCATATGGTATATAAACTTACAAAATGGAAATATATCCATGTTGAATTTTAAATGGTACAAGATGAAAAACTATAAATGAAAATCAAAAGCAAAAAAGCTCAAAAAGAAAACCAAAACAAAACTATATCTTCATGTAAAGAACAAATAAAAAGTCATCAATAGTAAATAATACTAAATGATAAATATTAAAAGCAAAGTATGTGTATACTAAATGACGAGACATATCCAAACCAGTTAAACATTACAATAAATAATTAAGTAATAGACACTTATGTATATTAATAACAAATTGTTATCAATATACAGTACAGGGGAGGACTGACCATTTGGAAACTCGGGCACTGCCCAAGGGCCCGGGGTCAGTAGGGGGCCCCATGAGATGCTCCTGGTACCTTTTTTATAGGCTTTTTTGAGTTTGGGCAAGGAAACAGGGGCCCCATGATCCCCTATTGCCCGGGGGCCCCATGAGTTGTCAGTTCACCCTTGATACAGTACCACTCAGATATCTGATACATGTTGGGGTCTCTGAGTCCCTCTCAAGACAGTAGGTGCAGTATGGACCCACTATTTCCACCTTGAGAGTTGCTACATGTTGATGCCTCTAAGTTCCTCTCAGGACATTTGGTGCACTATGGGCCCCCTCATATATCCGGTACATGTTGGGGCCATCTGGGTCCCTATTAGGAAAGTTGGTTTATTATGGATCCAGTGAAAATGTGTGGTGGCATTGATTTCTTGGTCCCAACAGATGGATGTCATTTCTCTCCTCCCTCTGGATCTTTTCTACTTCAAGGTTGGAGTGAAGTCCATTCTCCGCTTTCCCCGTATACTGAAGGTGAGGACAGGAGGAGCCCTCAAGTTGTCACCTGGTATATGATCTGTCACTGACACCATTTCATCACCTTGTCTCCTTACAGTATATGGCCTTCTTCGAATTCAACAACAGACTGGAAGCTATCCTCAGTAAAGCCTACATCTACAGGTCAGTGCGAGGCCACAGGGGCCCCTGAGGTCAGAGGCCCCTTCCCCACTCCTTACAGAACCAGATGAGTATTTCCTCCATGTTTCTCTTCCTTCTTCAACCCGACATACAACCTTACAGCAAATATAACTGGGGCACATGAAAAAAAACCCCCCAAAAGATACCTTGTATACTGTGTGTATATTGTGTATACTGTGTATTTATTATGTATACTCAATATATACATTATACACAATATACTGAATATGCAGTATACAGAATATATAATGTAGTAAACACAGTATACTCACACTCTCTCTCTCTTCACTCTTTATATATATATATATATATATATTATAAACACAGGGTACACGCAGTATACACAGTGTATACAGAATACACGGGATGCACTCAGTATACATAGCATATACACTACACATGGAGTACACCCAGTATGCACAGTACCCGAAGTTGGGGGTGTTCAGTAAGTGCTCTGTGATGATGAATGGGGAGTGTTGGGTTATCATGCCGTTGCTGGGAGGTTCTGAATTTTCTGGTTGTTCCCTCAGTTCTCTCCGGCATGCTCAGTGATTGTCTTTCTTGTTGCAGAGTGATCCGTACAACAGCCTACCTCCTGTACTGTCTGCACATGAACGCCTGCTTCTATTACTGGGCCTCGGACTACGAGGGGCTTCGCTCCACCAAGTGGGTGTATGACGGTGAGGGGAACAGGTGAGAGTGGGGACCCGCCATAACCTTATAAGGGTCACAGATGTCACCAGACCCACAAGTCTAATGGTATGAGCTCATGTCATAAAGAACATATCCACCCAAAACGTACGTTGTGTTGGGTGGTGTGGAGTTCAGGCCATGCTGGTTCTTCTGGTAGGGATACTACTACCATGTCAGGACAGGCTATTACTATTATCACCAACCCAAGTAATTCCTCATATTCCCCCAATCATTAACCAGAGTTTCTGTGTCCTGATTCCACTTTTGGGTGGAGTTGCTCTTTTATGACTGCTAGAGGAACCTTGTACATTTCTTTTTGTCATGTGGACACATTCCATATCTAGTCAGCCAATCACTATGGAGAAATATTATATATGATATGCTGAATTCCTTTATTCAAGCTTTAGGATGGACAAAGTGAACTCATAGATTGGAGGATGCTAGAGGAACAGTATAACACTGTCCACATTGGGCTTCATCTTCATACATACAGACAAGTGTAGGGTGTATTCAGTGGCTGAAGCCAATCCTCCAAAGAGTCCTCCAAAGACAAGGCTGACACGTCTTGCCCTGCCTCTGAGGTGCCATTTCTTTGTGTTTCCATTAAACTTTCCTCATGACTCCAGTGACCTCTCCCTCTCCTCTTTCAGCTACATCCGCTGCTATTACTGGGCTGTGAAGACCCTCATCACCATCGGGGGGCTCCCTGACCCACAGACTCTCTTTGAGCTTTGGTTCCAGCTACTGAACTACTTCATGGGAGTGTTCGCCTTCTCCGTTATGATTGGTCAGGTGTGTACTCTACTCCTCCTTCATGATTTGTAAGGTGTGTACTCTACTTCTCTATCATGATTTGTAAGGTGTGTACTCCCCTGTCATGATTTGTCAGGTGTGTAATCTACTCCTCTGTCATGATTTGTAAGGTGTGTACTCCCCTGTCATGATTTGTCAGGTGTGTACTCTACTCCTCTGTCATGATTTGTAAGGTGTGTACTCCCCTGTCATGATTTGTCAGGTGTGTACTCTACTCCTCTGTCATGATTTGTAAGGTGTGTACTCCCCTGTCATGATTTGTCAGGTGTGTACTCTACTCCTCTGTCATGATTTGTAAGGTGTGTACTCCCCTGTCATGATTTGTCAGGTGTGTACTCTACTCCTCTGTCATGATTTGTCAGGTGTGTACTCTACTCCTCTGTCATGATTGGTCAGGTGTGTACTCTACTTCTCTATCATGATTGGTCAGGTGTGTTCCCTGCTTCTCCATCATGATTTGTCAGGTGTGTACTCTACTCCTCTGTCATGATTGGTCAGGTGTGTACTCTACTTCTCTATCATGGTTGGTCAGGTGTGTGCTCTACCTTTCTGTAATGACTAGTTAGGCGTGTACCCTGCTTCTCCATCATGATTTGTCAGGTGTGTACTCTTCTGTAATGACTAGTTAGGCGTGTACCCTGCTTCTCCATCATGATTTGTCAGGTGTGTACTCTACTCCTCTGTCATGATTTGTCAGGTGTGTACTCTACTCCTCTGTCATGATTTGTCAGGTGTGTACTCTACTCCTCTGTCATGATTTGTCAGGTGTGTACTCTACTCCTCTGTCATGATTCATCAGGTGTGTACTCTACTCCTCTGTCATGATTCATCAGGTGTTTACTCTACTCCTCTGTCATGATTGTCAGGTGTTTACTCTACTCCTCTGTCATGATTTGTCAGGTGTTTACTCTACTCCTCTGTCATGATTTTTCAGGTGTGTACTCTACTTCTCTATCATGATTGGTCAGGTGTGTACTCTACTCCTCTATCATGATTTGTCAGGTGTTTACTCTACTCCTCTGTCATGATTTGTCAGGTGTGTACTCTACTCCTCTGTCATGATTTGTCAGGTGTGTACTCTACTCCTCTGTCATGATTGGTCAGGTGTGTACTCTACTTCTTTATCATGATTGGTCAGGTGTGTCCTCTACTGCTCCGTGATGACTGGTTAGGTGTGTACCCAGCTTCTTCATCATGATTTGTAAAGTGGGTACTCTACTCCTCTGTCATGATTTGTCAGGTGTGTACTCTACTCCTCTGTCATGATTTGTCAGGTGTTTACTCTACTCCTCTGTCATGATTTGTCAGGTGTGTACTCTACTCCTCTGTCATGATTGGTCAGGTGTGTACTCTACTTCTCTATCATGATTGGTCAGGTGTGTGCTCTACTGCTCCGTGATGACTGGTTAGGTGTGTACCCAGCTTCTTCATCATGATTTGTAAAGTGTGTACTCTACTCCTCTGTCATGATTTGTCAGGTGTGTACTCTACTCCTCTGTCATGATTTGTCAGGTGTTTACTTTACTCATCTGTCATGATTGGTCAGGTGTGTGCTCTACTCCTCCATGTTAGGTGTGTACCCTCCGTCTCCATGATTTTTCAGGTGTGTACTCCTCTGTCATGATTTGTTAGGTATGTACTCTACTCTTTGGTCATGATTGGTCAGGTATGTACTCTACTCCTCTGTCATGATTGAGCAGGTGTGTACTTTGCTTCTTGGTCAGGTGTGTACTTTACTAATTGTTCATGATTGGTCAGGTGTGTACTCTACTCCTCCATCATGATTAGTCAGATGTGTATTCTACTCTTACATCATGATTGGTCAAGTGTGTACTCTACTCCTTTGGCATGATTGGTCAAGTGTGTACTCTACTCCTCCATCATAATTGGTCAAGTGTATACTCTACTTCTCTGGCATGATTCATCAGGTGTGTACTCTACTCCTCCATCATGATTCGTCAGGTGTGTACTGTACTCCTCCATCATCATTGGTTAAGTGTATACTCTAGTCCTCTGGCATGATTGCTTAAGTGTGTACTCTTCTCCTCCATCATGATAGGTCAAGTGTGCATGCTACTCCTGCATCATGATTGGTCAGGCATGTACTCTATGCCTCCATCATGTCTGGTCATAGGCACACTCTACTCCTCCGTCATGATTGGTTAGGTGTGTACTCTAGAACAAGGACCGGATGTAAAATGAGAGAGAAGGAGAAAAGCAGGGGAAAGTAACACTGATAAAAGTGATGGTGACCTATCTGTAGTTGGTCATGTGGTAAGTGTGTCTCTTCTGGTCACAGATGAGAGACGTGGTAGGAGCCGCTACAGCTGGTCAGACCTATTACCGCAGTTGTATGGACAGCACCATCAAATACATGAACTGCTACAAGATCCCACGCAACGTACAGAACCGCGTCAAGATGTGGTATGAGTATACCTGGCAGTCACAAGGCATGCTGGGTAAGAGTGCCTTTCCTGGCTTTGTTCTCATTACCTGTAACTACATTTTCCATGATCCTCCTCTTCAGAATGGGCACATGTCAGGGAGGAGCAGCTTCAGTCATAGCCTAATTACACAAGTCTACTGTTTGTTGCTGAATATAAGAATGGGGTTCTTTGGCCTTACTTATCATTGAGGTAAAACCTGTCCGATTATTAAAAGAAAGCCTGAAGATTCTGGGCTGACAATGAGGATTTCCACAGATGGGAAATCTGATAAAAGGAAAGGAGAAATTAAGGGAAATAATTATAGAAGATTATCCCCAGAGATAGAAGGGACGGGCAGTCTGAGATGTGTCACCTCTGACATTGTCATTCTTTGTCTGTCAGATGAATCAGAACTGATGGTGCAGCTTCCAGACAAGATGCGGCTAGATTTGGCTATTGATGTGAATTACAACATTGTCAGCAAGGTGGCGCTCTTCCAGGTAAATGTCACAATTCATTCTGTCCTCTGATAATAGAGAACGCAGTCCAACCTCCCAGGAGAGTCTGGGGGAATCGTTGTAGCACCAGAGGAGTCTGGGGTGATCCTTACAGTACCATCAGAGTCTGGAGGAATCCTTGTTGTAGAGTGGGAGAGTCTGGGGAGGGTCCTTGTAGAGTGGGAGAGTCTGGGGAGGGTCCTTGTAGAGTGGGAGAGTCTAGAGGGAAACCTTGTAGAGTGGAAGAGCTTGGGGGGATCCATGTAGTACCAGGAGAGTCTGGGACAGTCCTTGTACTGCAAAGTGAAACAAAAAACAAGAAGTGCACCAACCTTGCGCATTACCTCAGTAACAGAATTTATTAATAGAAGATAGGTACTCACAAACAGCGAATAAAATCAGGCATGTAGTCCTCAAAGGGACTTCAAATATAAGAAGCCAGCGCGAATCCCATCATGGGGGTAGACACTCAGTATAGCTGACGCGTTTCGAAGGCTATGCCTTCTTCCTCAGAGCTCTGAGGAAGAAGGCATAGCCTTCGAAACGCGTGAGCTATACTGAGTGTCTACCCCCATGATTGCATTCGCGCTGGCTTCTTATCTTTGAAGTCCCTTTGAGGACTACATTCCTTATTTTATTCGCTGTTTGTGAGTACCTATCTTCTATTAATAAATTCTGTTACTGATGTAATGCGCAAGGTTGGTGCGCTTCTTGTTTCACTTTGCAGTATCGATTGGGCTTCCCCAGCCCTGTTTTGGAGCTGCACAACCTTGAAATATACTGGTGGTCGCTTGCTCTGGTGTTGGTTCCATCTATTTGCCACCGGTCTGGACCCTAGAGCGCAGGAGAAATCGCATCTGGTCTACAGTCCTTGTACTACCAGGAGAATCTGGGGGGATCCTTGTAGAGTGCGAGAGTCTGGGGTGAGCTTTGTAGTACCTGTAGAGTCTGGGTTGAGCCTTGTAGTACCTGAAGAGTCTGGGGGGGGGGCCTTGTAGTATCAGGAGAGCTTGGAGAGATACTTTCCGAGTGGGATAGTCTTGGGGGATATTTGTTATATCAGAAGAGAATAGGGTGATCCTTGAAATATCACAAATGTCCAGGGAATCCTTGTAGTATCAGGAATGTCCTGGGGGTTCCTTTTAGAGTAGAAGAGTCTGGGGAGATCCTTGTAGTCCTTGTAGTGCCAGGAGAACCTGGGGGATCTTTGTAGTGCCAGGAAAACCTAGGGGGATCCTTGTATTATTAGTGAACCTATGGAGATCCCTCCAGTACCAGGAAAGGCTTGGGAAGGAGATCCTTGTAGTATCAGAAGAGTCTGGGGGATCTTTGCAGGGTGGAAGGGTTTTTAGCGGATCCTTGCTGTACCAAAAAAGTCTGGGAGGGATCACTTTAGTGCAAAGAGTACCTGTGGGGTTCACTGTAGTGCCAGAATAACCTGGGGGGGGGGATCCTTGTAGTTCCAGGAGAGCCTATGGGGATCTATGTAGTGCCAGGAGTACCTGGGGGATTCCCTGTTGTACCAGGAGAACTTGGGGGATTCCTTGTTGTACCAGGAGAGTCTGGGGGAATCCTTGTAGTGCCGGGAGTGCCTGTGGGTAAACTTATAGTGTGAGGAATGTCTGGGGGAATCCTTGTAGTATCAGGAATGACAGGGGTATTCTTGTAGATCAGAAGTGTCTGCGGAGATCCTTGTAGTGCAAGAATAACCTGGGGGGATCCTTGTAGTACCAGGAGAGCCTATGGGGATCATTGGAGTGCCATAAGGAACCTGGGGGATTCTTGGGAAAGCCTGGGGGGGGGGTGGAGGGGGGTTATGGTTGTATTGAGAACGTTTGGGGCTTTCTTGTGATGGGAGAGCCTAGAGGGATGCTGGTTGTACAAGGAGAGCCTAGGGGTTCGTTGATCTACCAGGAGAGTCTGGGGAAAACGTGTAGAGTGTGAGAGCCTGGTGGGATCCTTGTAGTGCTGGGAGAGTCTAGGAGATCCTTGTAGTAGCGGAGGAACCTGGGAACCTGATCCTTGTAGCTCAGTGTCATTAGGAATGCTGAACGGTACTGGTACAGTGCATAGTAATTCCAGTTATTTTCCTGCATTCCCTCTGTCCCTCTCAACCCTTCTTCACGACCTCCTTCCTTTTTCTTTTGTTAATTATTTGGTATTCTACCCCTTTCCCCAACTTTTCTCTCTCCCTTTCAACCACCCTCTGCAGGGTTGTGACCGACAGATGATATATGACATGCTGAAGAGGCTGCGCTCTGTAGTTTACCTGCCCGGGGATTATGTCTGTAAGAAGGTGATGTACTTGTAGCACTACCCCCTCAGTGTTTTTTTTTTTATTTCATTAGGGGGATTTCAACTTGGATAGGGTAAGGGGTATACGGGATACCCAATGGAACTGAGAAACTGAGGACAACTTCCTGAACTATGTACAAGTGGTTACAGGAAACAGTCTCTTCTGGGGAGCTAGCCAACATCTCCTGTAGTACCACCCCAGACCCTAAATACTCCATATCCAGCTGTTCTGGGTGAATCTCTAAGAAGATGATCCAGTGTCTGCCACATAAATAGTGAAACATTCCTGGGTGGCAGGCTAATCCAGCTTCCCACTAGAGTGCCTCCTTCCCCTTTCTGGCCTAGGGGGTCCAGGTATACTCACTCAGTCCTCCCTCTGTGCTGCTGGTGGGTCGGTGGCTGCTACCAGGTCTTTTAGCTGGGCTGATCGTTCCCTGCTACACAGGTGGTCCTCGCTCTGGGGGCTGGTGTAGATCTGAGCTTTCCTCCTTCCAAGCTCCACTGCCTGTAGGTGAGCCCTCTCCATCTAGGCCCCCTCCCAGGCTCCTTTCTCCAGCCTCACACTATCTCTAACCTCCACCCGAACTCCTCTCCTCTTCCTTTGCTGCTGAGCAGGCTCAGTTACACTTAAAGGTTGTCCTGGCCCCTCGTCAAGCCTCCTGTTGGGGATTGGCCAGGATCCTCTAAAAGTACAGACTAGCCACTCTTCAGATCCACCCGCTGCTTCTAGACCTTTCTCCAAAGTTCTAGAGCAGGGGTAAATTCCAGAGGGCTGGTCTGCCAAGTCTCTCAGTGCTGACCACAATTTGACCTCTGTTTGCTATCACACCCAGGTTGCTACTCAATCCTCTGTGCTAACAATTGGAGTCTAGCTCCCCCTATCTAACTAGAAGGGTGCAACATATGGGGGGGGGGGGGGGATTGAAGGGGTTCAGGTGAGAGCAGAAAGTGATGAATGTAGCTTCTCTGAAACTCTCATTCCACGTCACATATACATATACAGTTGTGCTCAAAAGTTTGCATGCCCTGCATTTATATTGAAAATATGACTGATCATGCCAAAAAACTCTCTTTTATTTAATAATAGTGATCATATGAAGCCATTTGATATCACATGCCTGGAGTTGTTTGGCTCCTTTTTAAATCATAATGATTACAGAATTCACGCAAATGGCCCTGATCAAAAGTTTTCCTCCCCTGGAATGTTTGGCCTTGGTACAGACACACAAGGAGTCATACACAGGTTATAATGGCAATTAAAGGTTAATTTCCCACATCTGTGGACTTTAAAATTGCAATCAGTGTCTGTATATAAATAGTCAATGAGTTTGTTATCTCTTACCTGTATGCACTGAGCAGGCTAGATACTGAGCCATGGGAAGCAGAAAAGAACTGTCAAAAGACCAGCATAACAAGGTAATGGTACTTTATAAAGATGGAAAAGGATATAAAAAGATGCCCAAAGCCTTGAATATGCTGGTCAGTAATGTTTAATCACTTATTAACCCCTTTGCGCCGGCCGCACACAAATGTGCGGCCTCCCGGCGTCTGGGCCTAGACGCCGAGCGGCCACACATTTGCGTCCATGTAACTAAATACATATGTGCTAAGAGCGCGCGCCCTGCGCGCTCCCAGCACACATGTGTGGTACTCATGGAAAGGTTCCGGTCCGCTCTTTCGAACGGGACCTTTCCGATCATGTGACCGCCGTGACGCATCATCACAGCGGTCACATGATTCCGAAAGCCACGCCCCAACCGCCCCGCCTCCCGGCGTCTGAATCTCTTAAAGGGCCGGGAGGCATCGGCGGGAAGGGGTTAAGAAGTGGAAAATTCAGGGATCTCTTGATACCAAGTCAAGGTCAGGTAGACCAAGAAAGATTGCAACCTGAACTGCCAGAAGACTTGTTCGGGATACAAGGAAAACCCCACAGGTAACTTCAGCAGAAATACAGGCTACTCTGGAATAAGACAGTATGGTTGTTTCAAGGAGTGAATGTGACACAAGTGGAGATGACATATGAGGTAGTGACACAGGTGGAGGTGACTCAGGTGGCAGTGAACCAAATGGAGGTGACACAGGTGGCAGTGACTTAGGTGGAGGCAATGCAGGTGGCAGTGACTTGGGTGAGGATGACACAAGTGAAAGTGACATAGGTAGCAATGACTCAGGTGGTAGCAGTTGGAGGCAACACAGATGGCAGTGACCTCTGTGGAGGCAACACAGGTGGCAGTGACTTTGGTGGCAATGACACAAGTGAAGGTGACACACTTAGCAGTGACTCAGGTGGGGGTGACACAGGTGGAGGCTACAAAGGTGGCGATGACCCAGGTGGTGATGGACCAAGTGGAGGTGACACAGGTGTCAGTGACGCAGGTGAAGGTGATACAAGTGGAGATGGTATACACACACTCATGTATGGCTATTTAAATATTTCTTGCAGAGGGAGATCGGGAGAGAAATGTACATCATCAAAGCAGGTAGAGTTGGCAGTGACACAGGTGGCAGTTACACAGGTGGAGGTGACACAGGTGATAGTGATACATGTGGCGGTAACAAAAGAGAGGGTGATACAGGTGGAAGTGACAAACATGTGCTCATGTTTGGCCATGTAATATTTATTTCAGGGGGAGATCGGGAGAGAAATGTACATCATCAAAGCTGGAGAGGTCCAGGTCCTCGGAGGGCCGGATGGACTGACTGTGCTGGTCAGTCTAAAAGCAGGATCCGTCTTTGGAGAAATCAGGTGAACTAGACTGACATTTTCATCCGTCTCACAGAAAATCCAGAAATATTTTACTGTGACGTGACAGCTTAGGTTATTAGCTGTTTCCCCTTTGTAGAGGACTGACCACTTAATTTACTTTTATATCCCATGTCATTCTGTATAGGGGACTGACCTCTTCCTATATTGCCATATCTGTTGTCCTTCTGTATAGAGGGCTGACCTTTCCCTACACTCTTAAGGGACTGAACTATTCATGTACTCCTGTATCTCCTGTCCTGGTTAGAAACACCTGAGCTTGCTAAGCTGGATCATTGCATTTTAGGCATGGTGATCTCTATTAGATGAGGAAGCAAGGTGTGTTGAATGTTTTCTTTCTTTTTAGCCTTCTGGCTGTGGGTGGAGGAAACCGTCGTACTGCCAATGTGGTGGCGCATGGCTTTACCAACCTCTTCATCCTGGATAAGAAGGATCTGAATGACATCCTGACCCATTACCCCGAGTCACAGAAAGTTCTACGTAGGAAAGCAAAGTGAGTGCGAATCACTGCAGATGTCTCATGGTGTGTCCAAAAAGTACAACTGCCTGTGTTGCCCCATAGCTACCAGTCAGTTTCTGTAAATCAATATCCATTTTTCAGGGCAGTTGTGAGCATGAATGGTGGCTGTGGGGCATTAAGGTAGTTCTTACTGCAGATATTTTGATATATGAAACCAAACATTGTATTCCTTTCTTATTCTCACCGCGATGGTGGCTAGGCAGAGATGCATTACTGTACGGTAGAGTCAGCCATGTTCTCACTCTCAAGTATGGTGAGAGGAGAAAGACTGTTGTCAGAGGTCACAATCTGAGTGAGGGCTTATATCTCATGTTTCTGGGTGTTTATTTCATTCTTCCATTTAGTTACATGTCATTTGGAACTTGTTTCCTTAACTTGAGGTCAAGCTGTTGTGAGTTGTTTGGAGTGTTGGATAGACAGAGGGCTGACAGGCTGTTGGGAGTCTTGGGTGGACAGAGTGCAAATGGGTGATGGATTATGTTGGGTGGACAGGGTGTTCATAGGTTGTTGATGGTGTTGGGTTGACAGGATGCTGATGGGTTGTTGGGTGGATGAGGTGCTCATAGATTGTTGGTGGTTTTGGGTGGTCGAGGTGTTGATGTTTTGTTGGGTGGGGCTGCTGGTGG
The DNA here is from genome assembly GCF_062004578.1 of Staurois parvus. NCBI lineage: Eukaryota > Metazoa > Chordata > Amphibia > Anura > Ranidae > Staurois > Staurois parvus. Next base: position 745,783 of record NW_028318007.1, on the reverse strand, counting down.
GTTGTTGAGATTGCTAGATGGTCATAGTGCTGAAGGGATGTTTGGTAGACAAGGTGCTGATGAGTTGTTCATAGTGCTGGGGAGACAGGACATTGATGTGTTGTATGGAGTGTTGGGTGAACAGGTTGCTGATGGATAGTTGGGTGGAGACAATGCTGATGAGTTGTTAGGAGGATTGGACAAGGTGTTGATGGCTTGTTGGGATTGGTAGATGGATGGGGTAATGATGGGTTGTTGGTAGAGTTGGGTGGACTAGTTGCTAATGGGTTGTTAGGAGTGTTTGATGGATGGGGATTCTGATGAGTTCTTGGGAGTGTTAGGTGGACAGGGTGCTGAAGTGTTGTTAGGAATGTTAGATGTATGGGGTGCTGGTGCTTGCATTGCTAGATGGATGGAGATCTGGTCATTGTGAGTGTCGGGTAAATGGGTCACTGATGGGCTTTTGGTTGGCCCAGTTGCTAATAGTTTGCAGGTAACGTTTGGTGGGCAGGGTGTTGATGGGTTTTTGCGGGGTGGGCGGTCATCCTTAGTCAGTAAGGCTTTGTGATGGTATAAAATGGGGCTACTTTATTTTGAGAGCCCTAATATGATTGCACCCTTTTCTGTATTATACACAGTAAAGGGAATCTGCCCAGCCTAGCATGCCCTGTTTTAGGTGACCCAATGGATTTGGAGGAAGTATAGAATTCCAAGTAAAGCATTTCTTCTTGGCCTCGATAGCTGGCCTGAAACTTCCTGATTTGACCAAGTTCAGTATAGCTGTTTCACCAGGTACAAGATAGAGTATGTGGAAAAACTCTTGATTAGTTTTCTAACTTTCTTTGGCACACCGTGGTGATATGGAAGTAATATGCTGTAACAGGAATATGGTCTGCCGTGTCAGTGATTGGAATGTCATCAGATCTTTGTGTGTAAGGGCAGTGCATTGCATACAGTTGAAGATTCATTGTCAGAGCCCCATACAAGAATTCTATTATGTTATATCAGAACTCTGCTCAGTCTGCTCTGATTGTCCTCCACTGCAGGAAAATGCTGAAAAACAGCAGCAAACCGAAAGATGAGGGTCCAGCACAGAAGGGATTCCAGCACATCATTCCACCCAGACCCGAGACTCCCAAATTACTGAAGGCCGCTGTTGCTGCCACCGAAAAAATGGGCTTCAAGGGATTTTCTAAATTGAAACGCAGACTTAAAGTGAAGACAACTGTGGAGGTGAGAGGGACGATCCTTTTTACTATAGCAATGACAAATGATGTTTGGGATGATCTCCTGTCTAAAAGGGGTCTTCAATCTGGTCAACCATCATCCCTGATCACTACTGCTTCCCCTCTCAATAGTTGGTGTCATTGCCCCGCCCCCTCTCCATTGGTGTCACTTACAAGTTTGTGGATAGCTCATGGATAGAGGGTGGCCTTCAATGTCTACCAACTGCTCACATGGAAATTTCTGAATAATTTTAAAATAATTTCTGAATTTTTACCAACAGATGGACACCTTATTTATTAAGACAACACTACCATTTAGATTTCATCTTTCTTCCATTCTTAGCAGTCTGAACAATGTCACCTGATTGCTGATTGGTTGCTACAGGTTGTATGAGCAGAGATGAGTAGAATGGAATATCCTGGGATTGGTGGAACTTGACTGGCATCAGATTGTATTCTTTGTCCTGGAAGATCCTTTGTAGACTGCACTTTAGATCTTTGTGTCGTGTGTCAGGATGATGGAGCAATTGTACAATCTGCTGACATGTTGCCTTGTGTATTTATCTTTGTAGCCCTCTAGAACTAGTCCCGTGCCCCCTGGGTCGCCGGTGCACCGAAGATCTCCAGTGCCCACCATAAAACCTGAAGATGACGAGCCGACGGAAATTGTGGCTGAGTCTACAGACAACACGGTCTTTATAAGGGTCAGTCCCTCCCCCCGAGGAGACGAGCAGATACTGTCGGTGGAAGTGACAGCCCCCGAGGAGGAGGGGAAGAAATGATGAACTGGATGGAAGATGGATGATGCAGTGCCTCATGAGCCTCACCGTAAATCTTTGAGGCTTCAACTTTCATCTGAGCAATACTACCGCAATCTCATCTGCAGAGGATCACCACAACTCCACGAGGGACCTGAAGACTAGATTTCACTACAGACTCCACCCATAATGTAATGTAGAAATTCAGGTAGAGGTGGATGTCAATATTCATGGAACATTCCACTGTGTCTATCATAGCACCAGGACCGTACTGTCCCACTAGAACCCTCATGCGTTGTTCTGTGTAGAAGATATCCCTGCAGGGTCTATACCGTCATCAGGGCCGATGTGAGGGACAATCAGTATATGGAAAGGTGGACCAAAATATGGAACAAACCACAGACTTAGCTTTCCTCATCTAGAGAGAGTGCCAACAGAAATATTGCAACCGAAGGAAAGAGGCAAGTGTTCACATTGCAGAGAGGGATCACTCTCTTCTCACATCAGGAATTACTCTCTTTATGATGGAGTTAGCATTTAGAGGCTTCCCCCCATCACCTCCCCCATTCCACAGAATCATACCAGTAAGGGGTGCAGGGTCACAGCTTTGTAAAGGTGGAGCTCTGTGTTTGTTAGAATTGGAGTTTCTATTTTTAAAATAAATATAACATTCTCTGATTGCTGTGTTATCTGTAGTAGGTGGGGGCCAGGATCACAGACACCCTGAATTTGGGGCTGACTTACTGCTCGTCTCCTGAACCCACCTGCTGTTCCCACTGACCTCCTGTGCCCCCCCTCTCCTTCCCGGCTGCCAATAGCCCCACCAGCAACACATGAGGCCAATGTGTTCCCAGAATCCATCTGATAGACTACTACTATTCCTGTGTATCTGTAATGCTGTTGCCCAATCGGGAAAGTGCATCCCAGTGTCACAGTGCCACTATGGCCCAATCAGGAGAGTGGATTCCAGTGTCACAGTACTGCTATCGCCCTATCGGGAGAATGGATCCCAGTGTATCAGTACTGTTAACTCCCAATGGGAAGAGTGAATTCCAGTTTATAAGTATCACTCTCAGCCAATCAGGAGCGTGAATCCATGTGTATCATTACCACTGTCTTCCAATCCGGAGAGGGGATCCCTGTGTATCAGTACCACTATCACCCAATTCGGAGAGGAGATCCCAGTGTATCAGTACCACTATCAACCAATTCGGAGAGGGGATCCCTGTGTATCAGTACCCCTATCACCCTATCTGGAGAGGGGATCCCAGTGTATCAGGACCACTATCACTCAATCCGGAGAGGGGATCCCTGTGTATCAGGACCACTATCACTCAATCCAGAGAGGGGATCTCTGAGTATCAGTACCACTATCACCAAATTCGGAGAGGAGATCCCAGTGTATCAGTACCACTATCAACCAATTTGGAGAGGAGATCCCTGTGTATCAGGACCACTATCACCTAATCCAGAGAGGGGATCCCTGTGTATCAGGACCACTATCACTCAATCCGGAGAGAGGATCCCTGTGTATCAGGACCACTATCACTCAATCCGGAGAGGGGATCCCTGTGTATCAGTACCACTATCACCCAATCCGGAGAGGGGATTCCTGTGTATCAGTACCACTATCTTCCAATCTGGAGAGGGGATTCCTGTGTATCAGTACCCCTATCACCCTATCTGGAGAGGGGATCCCAGTGTATCAGTACCGCTATCACCCTATCTGGAGAGGGGATCCTAGTGTATCAGTAGAACTATCACCCAATCCGGATAGGGGATCCCTGTGTATCAGTACCCCTATCACCCTATCTGGAGAGGGGATCCCAGTGTATCAGTACCGCTATCACCCATTTCGGAGAGGGGATCCCTGTGTATCAGTACCACTATCACCTAATCCAGAGAGGGGATCCCTGTGTATCAGTACCACTATCACCGAATCCGGAGAGGGGATCCCAGTGTTTCAGGACCACTATCACTCAATTCGGAGAGGGGATAACTGTGTATCAGGACCACTATCTTCCAATCCAGAGAGGGGATCCCTGTGTATCAGTACCGCTATCACTCAATTTGGAGAGGGGATCCCTGTGTATCAGTACCACTATCACCCAATCCAGAGAGGTGATCCCTGTGTATCAGTACCACTATCACCTAATCCGGAGAGGGGATCCCTGTGTATCAGTACCACTATAACCTAATCCAGAGAGGGGACCCCTGTGTATCAGTACCACTATCACCGAATCCGGAGAGGGGATCCCTGTGTATCAGTACCACTATCACCTAATCTGGAGAGGGGATCCCTGTGTATCAGTACCACTATAACCTAATCCAGAGAAGGGACCCCTGTGTATCAGGACCACTATCACTCAATTCGGAGAGGGGATAACTGTGTATCAGTACTGCTATCACCCTATCTGGAGAGGGGATCCCAGTGTATCAGTACCACTATCACCCAATCCGGATAGGGGATCCCTGTGTATCAGTACCCCTATCACCCTATCTGGAGAGGGGATCCCAGTGTATCAGTACCACTATCACTCAATTCGGAGAGGGGATCTCTGTGTATCAGTACCACTATCACCCAGTCCGGAGAGGGGATCTCTGTGTATCAGTACCACTATCACTCAATTTGGAGAGGGGATCCCTATGTAGCAGTACCACTATCACTCAATTTGGAGAGGGGATCCCTGTGTATCAGTACTGCTATCACCCAGTCCGTAGAGGGGACCCCTGTGTATCAGTACTGCTGAGGTCTGATGAGAGCGGTGTATGCCTTGATTGCTAAAACCCTTTTTTTCACTTCTCACAGCTGTAATACTTGCCCTTACAACAGGTGGGCTCCTTCCCCATACACACATCCTTCACCAGCACCACTCACAGTCTGTCTCTCCTTCCTTGCTGACCTCCTATCTTTTGTTCATCTGCACAGTCTCCATCTTCAGGCCCCGATCACACTTCAGAAATGCTCAACAAGCAAAAACCTACAATTTTTAATAGCCCTAGTTCACATTACAGCGTTCTGTCACTTGTAGCAAAATGCTTGTCGCTCAGAAGAGTACATGAGCTACTTTTGTCCCGGAAGACTTCAATAGAAACACCTGAAAAGCGCAACCTGAGCAAGTTTCAGCGTTTTTCCGAATGTTTCATAATGTGTTTTTAGCTCAAACAACAGCTCACCGTCCCTTTATCAGCTTTCCACTGGCCACATAAAAAATGCCTAGTTGAAAAACTCCTGAAAAAACACCTGATAAAAGCTGCAAAAACAGGCAATTCTGCTAAAAAAAAAAAGCTCAAAAATGCTTAAAAAACGCTTGAAAATGTGACTCTTAGGTGTAAATATAGCCTCAGTTCAGGTTGGAGCAGGAGTGAAGATGGAGGAGTTCCTATAATCAGTGTGAATTCTGGTGACCAATCACATCACACCGTCACCAAACTGCTGTACACTGAATAGGACAGATGTACACGGCTCCCTACACTGAATATACCAGATATACCGGGCCCTGTACACTGAATATACCACATGTACACGGCTCCGTACACTGAATATACCAGATATACCGGGCCCTGTACACTGAATATACCACATGTACACGGCTCCGTACACTGAATACACCAGATATACCTGGCCCAGTACACTGAATATACCACATGTACACGGCTCCGTACACTGAATACACCAGATATACCTGGCCCAGTACACTGAATATACCACATGTACACGGCTCCGTACACTGAATACACCAGATATACCTGGCCCAGTACACTGAACATACCACATGTACACGGCTCCGTTTACTGAATATACCAGATATACCGGGCCCTGTACACTGTATATAACAAATGTACACAGCTCCGTACACTGAATATACCAGATATACCGGGCCCTGTACACTGTATATAACAGATGTACATGGTTCCGTACACTGAATATACCAGATATACTGGGTCCCATAGACTGTATGCCCCATAGACTGTATATACCAGATGTACTCGGCCCCATGCACTGAATATAACAGATGTACACGGCTCCGTACACTGAATACAACAGATGTACATGGCTCTGTAAACTGAATAGAACAGATGTACATGCCTCTGTACACTGATTACAACAGATACAGTATACCTGGCCCCATACACAGAATAGGACAGATGTACACGGCTCCGTACGCTGAATATACCAGATATACCGGGCCCTGTACACTGTATATACCAGATGTACATGGCTCCATACACTGAATATACCAGATATACCGAGTCCCATACACTGACTATACCAGATATTCCCTGGCCCTGTACTCTGATTATACCAGATATCCCTGCTCCCGTACACTGATTATACCAGATATCCCTGGTCCTGTACACTGAATATACCAGCTATCCCTGGCCCTGTACACTGATTATACCAGATATCCCTGGCCCCGTACGCTGATTATACCAGATATCCCTGGCCCCGTACGCTGATTATACCAGATATCCCTGGCCCCGTACGCTGATTATACCAGATATCCCTGGCCCCGTACACTGATTATACCAGATATCCCTGGTCCCGTACACTGATTATACCAGATATCCCTGGCCCCGTACACTGATTATACCAGATATCCCTGGCCCCGTACACTGAATATACCAGATATCCCTGGCCCCGTACACTGATTATACCAGATATCCCTGGCCCCGTACACTGATTATACCAGATATCCCTTGCCCCGTACACTGAATATACCAGATATCCCTGGCCCCGTACACTGATTATACCAGATATCCCTGGCCCCGTACACTGATTATACCAGATATCCCTGGTCCCGTACACTGATTATACCAGATATCCCTGGCCCCGTACACTGATTATACCAGATATCCCTGGCCCCGTACACTGAATATACCAGATATCCCTGGCCCCGTACACTGATTATACCAGATATCCCTGGCCCCGTACACTGATTATACCAGATATCCCTGGTCCCGTACACTGTTTATACCAGATATCCCTGGTCCTGTACACTGATTATACCAGATATCCCTGGTCCCGTACACTGATTATACCAGATATCCCTGGCCCCGTACACTGATTATACCAGATATCCCTGGTCCTGTACACTGATTATACCAGATATCCCTGGCCCCGTACACTGATTATACCAGATATCCCTGGTCCTGTACACTGATTATACCAGACATCCCTGGCCCCGTACACTGATTATACCAGATATCCCTGGCCCCGTACACTGATTATACCAGATATCCCTGGTCCTGTACTCTGATTATACCAGACATCCCTGGTCCTGTACACTGATTATACCAGATATCCCTGGCCCCGTACGCTGATTATACCAGACATCCCTGGCCCCGTACACTGATTATACCAGACATCCCTGGCCCCGTACACTGATTATACTAGATATCCCTGGTCCTGTACACTGATTATACCAGACATCCCTGGCCCCGTACACTGATTATACTAGATATCCCTGGTCCTGTACACAGATTATACCAGACATCCCTGGCCCCGTACACTGATTATACCAGATATCCCTGGTCCCGTACTCTGGTTATACCAGATATCCCTGGCCCCGTACACTGATTATACCAGATATCCCTGGCCCGTACACTGATTATACCAGATATCCCTGGCCCCGTACACTGATTATACCAGATATCCCTGGCCCCGTACACTGATTATACCAGATATCCCTGGCCCCGTACACTGATTATACCAGATATCCCTGGTCCTGTACACTGATTATACTAGATATCCCTGGCCCCGTACACTGATTCATGTTTTGATAACGGAACTTTCAGCTGGTTTCGATAGTGACATTACGGCTGCTGATGCAATCTAGAACTATATTTGGTCTGTCGCTGTGATGGAGTTTTCGGGGATTTCCCGGAATGAGTAATTTTCTAATAATAATTATACATCTGAATACGAGTCAGCGTATCGTCTGCATGGCGGAGGGATGATGAATGTCCCTCAGATACTTAGTGATGGCTTCTGCTTCCTGCTGTCATTATTGGGAATATAATACAGGATTTTGTATCGCTCCAACAGTTTGCACAGCACTTATACCAGATGTATATACCAGATGTGTACGGGGCCAGGGATATCTGGTATAATCAGTGTACGGGACCAGGGATATCTGGTATAATCAGTGTACAGGACCAGGGATATCTGGTATAATCAGCGTACGGGACCAGGGATATCTGGTATAATCAGTGTATGGGGCCAGGTATATCTGGTATAATCAGTGTACGGGGCCAGGGATATCTGGTATAATCAGTGTACGGGACCAGGGATATCTGGTATAATCAGTGTACGGGTCCAGGGATATCTGGTATAATCAGTGTACAGGGCCAGGGATATTTGGTATAATCAGTGTACAGGGACAGGAATATCTGGTATAATCAGTGTATGGGGCCAGGAATATCTGGTATAATTAGTGTACGGAGCCAGGGATATCTGGTATAATCAGAGTACAGGACCAGGGATGTCTGGTATAATCAGAGTACAGGACCAGGGATGTCTGGTATAATCAGTGTACGGGGCCAGGGATATCTGGTATAATTAGTGTACGGAGCCAGGGATATCTGGTATAATCAGTGTACGGGACCAGGGATATCTGGTATAATTAGTGTACGGGACCAGGGATATCTGGTATAATCAGTGTACGGGGCCAGGGATATCTGGTATAATCAGTGTACAGGACCAGGGATATCTGGTATAATTAGTGTACGGAGCCAGGGATATCTGGTATAATCAGAGTACGGGACCAGGGATGTCTGGTATAATCAGTGTACGGGACCAGGGATATCTCGTATAATCAGTGTACGGGGCCAGGGATATCTGGTATAATCAGTGTACGGGGCCAGGGATATCTGGTATAATCAGTGTACGGGCCAGGGATATCTGGTATAATCAGTGTACGGGACCAGGGATATCTGGTATAATTAGTGTACGGGACCAGGGATATCTGGTATAATCAGTGTACGGGACCAGGGATATCTGGTATAATCAGTGTACGGGGCCAGGGATATCTGGTATAATCAGTGTACGGGGCCAGGGATATCTGGTATAATCAGTGTACGGGGCGAGGGATATCTGGTATAGTCAGTATGCGGAGACGTGTACATCTGTTATATTCAGTATACGGGGCTGGGTACATCTATGGGTCCCGGTATATCTGATATATTCGGTGTATGGGACCCGGTATATCTGGTATATTCAGTGTACGGAGCCGTGTACATCTGGTATATTAAGTGTACGGAGCCATGTACATCTGGTTTATACAGTGTACAGGGCCCGGTATATCTGGTATATTCAGTGTATGGAGCTGTGTACTTCTGTCCTATTCAGTGTATGGGACCCAGTATATTTGGTATATTCAGTGTACGGAGCCATGTACATCTGGTATATTCAGTGTACGGAGCCATGTACATCTGGTATATACAGTGTACAGGGCCCGGTATATCTGGTATATTCAGTGTACGGAGCCATGTACATCTGGTATATACAGTGTACAGGGCCCGGTATATCTGTGCTATTCAGTGTACGGGCCAGGTATACTGTATCTGTTATATTCCATGTACAGAGGCATGTACATCTGTTGTAATCAGTGTATGCAGCCGTGTACATCTATTCTATTCAGTGCACGGGGCCGAGTACATCTGGTATATACTGAAGAAGAATTCCAGTTCGCTATTATATTTTATATGAAAAATCTTGCGGTTGCAACAATGTATCTATTTGTATCCGAATAAAAACATCTGTATCCGAAATGGTTACAAATGGATACATTGTTGCAACCGCTATACTTTTTCATGTCAAATATAATAGCGGAGCTCTCTGCAAGGGACAGAAGTAATTAAATGTCGGACGGGACGAAAATCGGCCTTTTATTGTACCGTTGGTGGTAACGTCAGCCGATCGAACTACCGATTTTTAGTTTTCTATATAAAAAAATCGGCCGGTTTTCGACCTGTCTATGGCCTACATAAAGCAAAATTCTGAAGAAAATTGTACAATGTATGGCCAGCCTTATAACCAGTATACAGGGACTGATGATACAACTACACACACCATCCAATCTCACATAGATTAGTAATGACTAACAGCTGAGCATACAGGCACTGATAACAGAACCACACACACAATGGCCTCTTCACATTCCTGCATTCTTTAGTTCCCAGGTGCAAATTGAAATCACACCTTATCTAATGAAAATCTTCACAAGTAGTAATAAAGTCTTCAGAAATCGCACTGAAATTGCAAACAAATCGCGTGATTTTAAATCGCAGCGGCGTGACTGGTGACTTTGAGAAATGTAACAAATGGCTCAGTACAGCATATTTTTTAACCGATCTAAAATGCAGCCGATTGTTTACAATGTGCCTGTACACACAGGTGCACAAACAAGCACTGCATATTCTTGAGTAAAAAATAAAAAAATAGAAAAATTTGCTTTCCCATTCAGTATTTTTCACCGATACGCTCTAATACACTTGTATGAGCCTAAATATTTAGAATTTTTATACATTTTGCCAAAAGGAATGTTTTGTATGCAGGAATGCGTGTACACGCAAATACTCACTAAATACGTGTAACACAAATGCCTGAAATTACATCCACAAATGCTGATGCTCAAACATCATTACCATGTGCAAGAGGCCTTCAGTCTTTTATTTAAAGAGATACTAAACCCAGGACCCTGCATTCACTACATCCGATCTCCCCAGACCCTGCATTCACTACATCCGATCTCCCCAGACCCTGCATTCACTATATCTGGTCTCCCCGGACCCTGCATTCACTATATCTGGTCTCCACGGACCCTGCACTCACTATATCTGGTCTCCCGAGACCCTGCATTCACTATATCCGCTCTCCCCGGACCCTGCATTCACTATATCTGGCCTCCCCAGACCCTGCATTCACTATATCCGGTCTCCCAGGACCCTGCATTCACTATATCCGGTCTCCCCGGACCCTGCATTCACTAAATCCGGTCTCCCAGGACCCTGCAGTCACTATATCTGGTCTCCCCGGACCCTGCATTCACTATATCCGGTCTCCCCGCACCCTGCATTCACTATATCCGGTCTCCCCGGACCCTGCATTCACTATATCTGGACTACCAGGACCATGCAGTCACTATACCTGGTCTCCCCGGACCCTGCATTCACTGTATCCGATCTCCTTCTTCCAGTGTCCCCCTCTTATCTCCTGATAAGACATATTGGGTGGAGTCACTCTGCACATGCTCAGTATGGTGTGTATCGCTAGAGAGGTTTTTTTTTTTGCTTGGGAGAGTGCATGTGATCAGCACAGCGCCAATTAGCACTGTCCAGACAGAGGTCAGGGGTTCTGCATCCTCCTACCTAGAGCAAAATGAAAACTGTACCCTGTATTCACCCTGTATTCACTATATCCGGTGTCCCCGGACCCTGCATTCACTATATCCGGTCTCCCCGGACCCTGCATTCACTATATCCGGTCTCCCCGGACCCTGCATTCACTATATCCGGTCTCCCCGGACCCTGTATTCATTATATCTGGTCTCCCAGGACCCTGCATTCACTATATCTGGTCTCCCTGGACCCTGCATTACTATATCTGGTCCCCTACAGTACACACAACATGGAAATGCAATTATTTTAGTAAATATAAACTGATAAATCCCTTTTCTCATCAGCAGTTAGAGCAGTCTTGTGACTTCTATCAGTGTCCAGCAGAGCACTGGTTAAAACATGTAAGAGGAGTTTTCATTTTGCTCTAGGTAGGAGGATGCAGAACCCCTGACCTCTGTCTGGACAGTGCTAATTGGCGCTGTGCTGATCACATGCACTCTCCCAAGCAAAAAAAAAAACCTCTCTAGCGATACACACCATACTGAGCATGTGCAGAGTGACTCCACCCAATATGTCTTATCAGGAGATAAGAGGGGGACACTGGAAGAAGGGGAGGATCAGAGGAGACAGGATCAAAACAGCCTTTTTACACAATGCAGAGGATTAACCCCTTAGGTTCCACAGTGAGTATAACAAGCATGCTTTACTGCATATACAGACTGGATTTACTGTTGTGTGTTTAGTAACACTTTAATATCGATAGGTGGGTGGATCAACTAAAAAGTTTACCTTACACATCAAAAGGAGGTGCCACCCACACAGACTATTCAATGGGATGGAAGGGGCGGGCTTTTCAGTAGTGCAGGTGGGATTTTTGGAATAAACATTTTAACCCTTTCCCTGCCACAGCCATTTTTGTGGGTTTTTTGCACACTTTTAAAAAATAATTTTAGGCTTGAAGATTATGTAAAAAGTTCAAAACATTATAAGGTGAGTGGGGGGAGGGAGCAATAAGACACATCTACCCTGTGTGCGTTTGGGGATGGACCATCAGCAATGGGGGTTAGTAGAAGGTCCATGTAGAGGTGGTGTCCAAGTCCATCTATAGGGGGGACTTGAAGTAGTATGGACTTGTCCGAGGAGGCAGCCGGCTGTAAGAGCTTGTAGATATTCCTAATGCAGGTAGAGAAGAGAGACGGCAGCGCCACTCTAAGTGTAGACGGTTAAAATCGGGCAGATTTGATAGTAAAATTGCACTCACATAGGTAGGTAACAGGTAGACATGTCAAGTGATGGAGGTCCAGTGGGAGCATCAGGTCCTTTGGCCACACTCTGGGTGTTTTTCCCGCTGCTCTGGTGGTGTCCAGGGCTCAGGGAGTAGCAGAGGGGCACAGGGAGGCTCGCAGGGATGATGTCATCGCTTGGACCAGATTTCCAAGATGGCACGCATTCGTCCTGACTAAGGAGTGAGCATGGTCCGAACGCGCACCATCTTGGAAACCCGGTCCATGCTGTGACATCATCCCTGCGAGCCTCCTCTGCTACTCCCCGAGCCGTGGACACCACCGGAGTGGCGGGAAAAACAGCCATTACTCGGCTAAAAAACCTGATGCTCCCACTGGACCTCCATCACTTGACATGCCTACTTGTTACCTATCTATGTGAGTGCAATGGCTCCTGACAGGGACAAAGTGTTTCCAACATGGTCCACCTAGCCAAAAAGCCTGGTGGACCCTTTTCCTTGTGGCTAGCCAAAATTGACCACCAAGTACTAGGTCAGGGAGCTTTCCCGAAGAGAGACCCCCCCAGGAACGGAAGGAAGGAAACTAAGGGCCACACATTCTCTCCCCTAGACTTCAGGGCAGGTCCATTCATTATTCATGGAAGGTGAGGACTTATATGTATCTTTCCACCATTCATCGAAGGTCAATACTCATCTCTTCATTACTCATCGAAGGTCAGGACTTATACGTATCTTTCCACCATTCATCGAAAGGTCAGTACTCATCTCTTCATTATTCATCGAAGGTCAGGACTTATACGTATCTTTCCACCATTCATCGAAGGTCAATACTCATCTCTTCATTATTCATCGAAGGTCAGTACTTATAACTATCTTTCCACCATTCATCAAAGGTCAATACTCATCTCTTCATTATTCATCAAAGGTCAGGACTTATACCTATCTTTCCACCATTCATCGAAGGTCAATACTCATCTCTTCATTATTCATCGAAGGTCAGGACTTATTCCTATCTTTCCACCATTCATCGAAGGTCAATACTCATCTCTTCATTATTCATCGAAGGTCAGGACTTATACCTATCTTTCCACCATTCATCGAAGGTCAATACTCATCTCTTCATTATTCATCGAAGGTCAGGATTTATTCCTATCTTTCCACCATTCATCGAAAGTCAATACTCATCTCTTCATTATTCATCGAAGGTCAGGACTTATACGTATCTTTCCACCATTCATCAAAGGTCAATACTCATCTCTTCATTATTCATCGAAGGTCAGGACCTATACCTATCTTTCCACCATTCATCAAAGGTCAATACTCATCTCTTCATTATTCATCAAAGGTCAGCACTCATATATATCTCTCAACAATCCATCGAAGGTCTCTTGATATGTCCCCATTAAAAATTATAAAATAAGAGAAATTCTGGCCTGGCCATACATAACCGCCTACCAACAGGTAGAACCACCAAGGCAGCAGTCAGGCTGTGTTTGGACTGATCAGGATGGTGTGCTGGTATCGGAATTCCTAACTCCAACCCAATTATCAGAACCAACCATCCCTATAACCTATAGCCACTTCAAAGGCAGGAACCAATACTGCAGCGGGTGAAGTGACACCTCCGGGTGATTAGTCAAGGAGGAGAAAAGTCTGTCCCACTTTCATACCTCTATAAATGAGATGGTCTGAGAACACGTGGAGCCTGTTCTGAACACGGCAGTGACTGGATTTCCATTGTGTTCCCACCAACAGGATTAACCATATTGCCCATCATGGTAACGCTTAATTTCTTTTGGTTGTAAGCCATTACTAATCTGTGTGAGATTGTATTGTGTGACACCACCCTCGGGTGCTCTGTATTTTCAGTGATTGGCTGACAGACAACAAGATGGCCAATGTGATTAGATACAGATCGTGTCAGTGTGTGTGGATCGGATCTGTCATAGGCAGAGACAAATCTCATTGCCAGCAACAAGGAACTTTATGTGTATGGTTGCCTAGAGGACCAGTGATGGTGGTGTCAGTGCACTCCTTGAGACCTACGCAGGGGCGGACTCACAACTCATGGGCCCCCGGGCAATAGGGGATCATGGGGCCCCTGTGTCCTTGCCCAAACTAAAAAAAAAACCTATGAAAAAGGTAGCAGGGGCATCTCATTGGGCCCCCTACTGACCCAGGGCCCTCGGGCAGTGCCCGAGTTCCAAATGGTCAGTCCGCCCCTGGACCTATGTATGGTGTAGCTGTGTGTGGCGGTGGGAAAAAATGATCATGCAAGGATTCTAGCTCCCAGATTAGCTTGAAGAATCTCAAAGGAGTGTGGGGGATCAATTAGCTCCTACACAACCCTTAAAGTGCACCAAATTGTATGTGAGATTTGCATCTGCCTGTGTCCAACCAGCTATGTTTTTTTGTGAGTCTCCCTCAAGTGGTGGCTGGCGGTATTGAAGGCTGTAATAACTATTGTCAGCGTGCAAATGCTGATTTTGGTGGATTCCGGTGTCTGGAGTGGGGGATTTTGGAATTTTGTGATAATTTGCCAGTGTGCTGGTAATTTCTGAGATACTTTGTTGATATCTTGTCTCTGTACCCCTGTTTGTGACACCCCCTTTATGTGCACATTTGTTTGCTCTTTAGTGCAGCTATTGCACCTTTGACACCCCCCGTGTCGTATCGCTGCTCCATGAGTTTTAGATCTCCCCTCATCTTCTGTTGACTCCTCCTTGCACCTTCAGCAGGTGAAATCAGAACTAAAGTTGTTCATGTAATCAGCTCTGTGGCCCGCTGGGGTCATAATGTGGTAGCACCCAGATATTGTAGAGTTCCCCTTTAAACTATAACACGTCTAGCAGCCTGTGTTTGTAAAAGCAAGGTTTTTGGCTCATCTTCCCCCCTCCCTTATTTCCTGTGAGTGATTTGTACCAGTTTGTAGTTAACACTCTTATCTGCAGCTGCTGGCCAAGGTTATTCTGTAGAGTTTTGGAAGACTTTTGTGTGTATAGAAAGTGAAAGAAGAAATGTATGCCTTGTTTTGTAATCGTTGGTATATACCTGGGATAAGACAACCTGCGGCTCTCTAGCTGTTGTGGAACTACATTTCCCATGAGGCATTGCAACATTACAAAACTGACAGTTACAGCTATGACTTGCAGAGGCATGATGGAACTTGTAGTCCTGCAACAGCTGGAAAGCCACAGGTTGCCTACCCCTGGTATATACGCTTGTGAGAAGTTTTCTATAACTCACTTAGCAGATGAGAGCAAGAGACATCTGTTGAGTCAAAACAGCGCTGTTTTTAATAAATCAGTTGTATTCCTCAAGTCTGTGTCTGGAGTTCTCTGATTTGCCAAAATTGTTACTACAATACAAATTTTTTTCATGCTTAACATCACAAAATGAAAAGTACCAATTGCGCAGCTAGTCGCTGTGTTCTTGTGTGAACTTGCTTCGAGGGAAAGTCCATTCGCTGCAGAAGAGACTGAATCCAGGGTCATCTATAAAGGGGACTGAATCTGAGGTCATCCATGGGGAGGATTGAGTCCAGGATCATTTGGAGGGAACTAAATCCAGGGTCATCTATGGAAGGGACTGAGCCTGGGGTTTTCTGTGGAGGGGACTGAATGTAGGGACATCTATGGAGGGGACTGAGCCTG
Organism: Staurois parvus; assembly: GCF_062004578.1. Lineage (NCBI taxonomy): Eukaryota > Metazoa > Chordata > Amphibia > Anura > Ranidae > Staurois > Staurois parvus. The sequence goes on along the minus strand of NW_028318007.1, from coordinate 729,582 downwards.
GGGTTTTCTGTGGAGGGGACTGAATGTAGGGACATCTATGGAGGGGACTGAGTCTGGGGGTTTGTGTTGGGGACTGAATCTAGGGTCATCTTTGGTGGCAACTGAGGAGGTCATCAATGCAGGGGACTAAGTCTGGGGTCCTCTATGGAGGGGACTAAATTCAGGGTCATCCATGGAGTGGAATTAATCCAGGGTCTTCTGTGGTGGGGACTGGGTCTGGAATCTTCTGTGGAAGTTACTGAATCTGGGGATCTTCTGTGGAGGGGACTGAGCCTGGCGACCTTTGTTGCTGAGTCTGGAGTCATCTATGGAGGGGACTGAGTCTGGGGTCTTCTGTGGAGGGGACTGAGTCTGGGGTCTTCTGTAGAGGGGACTGAGTACAGGGTATTCTATGCAGGGAACTGAAACTGGGGTCTTCTATGGAGGGGACTGAGTTTGGAGTCCTCTATAGAGGGGACTGAATCCAGGGTTTTCTGTGGAGGGGACTGAGTCTGTGGTCCTCTCTAAAGGCGACTGAATCCAGGTTCATTTATGGAGTGGACTGAGTCTGGGGTCTTCTGTGGAAGGGACTGAGTCCAGGGTCCTCTGTGGAGAGGACTGAGTCTGGGGTCTTCCTCAGAGGCAACTGAGTCTGGGGTCTTCTGTGAAGGGGGCTGAGTCTGGGGTCTTTTGTGGACTGAATTTGGGGTCCTCTGTGGAGGGAACTGAATCCAAGGTTTTCTATGAAGAGGACTGAGTTTGGGATATTTTGTGGAGGGAACTGAGTTTGGGGTCCTCTGTGCAGTCCAAGGTGTTCTCTGAAGGGGACCGAGTCTGGGGTGATCTGTGGTGGGGATTAATTGTGGGGTGGTCTCTGAAGGGGACTTAGTCTGTGTGATCTTTGAAAAGGACTGAGTCCAGCATCACGCTGCAGTACAGCTGACATATTTTTACTGTCTACACAGACAATGACGTCTGCCATGAGGAGGCCTCAATCCTCTTAGACAGATGGCGGTTGGGAGACTCCTGATTATCCCGAGACGTTCCGAGGGGTGTGCGGATTAATCTGGATATGGAGCTTGGTGTAATCACTGCTTCTCCACTACTGCTCATTATCTGTAATTGGGTCAGCTCTCTCCTATGTGGACAATTCTCTGAGTCCATCGTCTCGCCCTCTGTACGGTCCCCATGGTGTGAGCGCTAAGTGTCTACCCTCCAAACTCCCCCATGCTGTGAGCGCTCTGTTGTCTCGCCCTCCATATGCCCCCATGATGTGAGCGCTTTACATCTGCCCTTCGTACGGTCCCAATGGTCTGCCTGAAGTCTATGGATGTCCCTCCAGCACAGAAGAACCTCTGAGGGATAAGTCACTCTTGTACCATGTATGTCCTCTGCTCACTAATATATCTGTCCATCCAGAACTTTGTGGGGTTTCAGCGGACGGAGATCGCAGATAGTGATGTCAGCGAGAGAAGAATGAAGAGAGGGGCAAAGCGACGTCCCACGAGGGACAGGACCAGTCTATCATTGCACACTGCGTCCACCACGCCCACCATGCTGCAGGTGAGACGCACCGCTGATAGATAATATGCGCAGTATCACGCTGTATATTAATGTATGGTGGGTGGCAGAGTTTCTGAGTGGAATGAATGGCGTTATTCCCGCGGTTTACCCAAAAAATAAAGATTGCATTATTCCCACATTACGCCATAAATAATGAAGATGGCGGCATTCCCGTGGTATACCCATATAATAAAGATTTTGTTATTCCCACATTACGCCATAAATAATGAAGATGGCGTCATTCCCGCGGTATACCCAAAAAATAAAGATTTTGTTATTCCCGCGTTACCACCGGAAATAATAGAGATGGCGGCATTCCCGCGGTATACCCATATAATAAAGATTTCGTTATTCCCGCGTTACCACAGGAAATAATAGAGATGGCGTTATAATCTGAATATTCCCACTTTTCTCCCTGCTTTTCTCACCCTAGGCTCACACCTAAGCGTTTTCTGCAGCGTGTTGCATTTTGCAGAAACGCAGTACAATCCATTTAACACAATTTCCTATGGGACATGTTCAGATCTGCGCGTTTTCACCCGTTGCGTTTTCTGGAAAGGATCATGGACTTTTTTGAATGCAAAACGTTCTGTTTTCTGTTCTACAGACTTCAATTGGAATGCAGCAGAAAAGCATGTATTGCGTTTTTTATGTTTTTTTGCCGCATTTTTGATGCGTTTTGCATTTAAAATCTGCCTAGCAACAAGAAAAATAAAAATAAATGAAGAAAAACACATCAAATTGCAACGCAAAACATAACGCAGAAACGCCTCAAACGCAACTGGCATAGGTGTGAACGTAGACTTAGGCTGGCCATACAATTTTCTTGAGAATTTTGCTTTAAATGTACCAAAAACCATATTAAAGGAGGTCAAACCTGAACAACACTTTCATTTCATTTTGTATCCAATTACAAGGCCTTTGCATTACATAGTTGAAGGTAAATCTAAAGGAAATTGTGCAGAAATTGGACAGAAAATTGTATAATGTATGGACAGCCTGATGATTGCTACACCTTTGTGACACCTGTGTGGGGGAGGAGCTACAATAAGCATTTTGGAAACTGAAGCCCTATGTTGGTGTGACCAATGGGGAGGGAGAGATTTCATTGTGGGAGTGGTTACCTATCGCCTTTCTGACATCACCCATTGGGCATGCCGATGATATTTGCTGCTTTGGCCTGACTGCTGGGAGATGATTGGCTGATGTGCGCTTTAAAATCAAATGTGATCCAGATTGGTCCCTGGAGCCGGAGAGGCGGAGCCTGTACTGAGGGACTGCCATTAGTCAGCTCATAGCGTCACTTTCGATGATCCGTTCAATAACAAATATTTCTGAAAGCTGAAAGTTTATCGCGGGCGGATCAGAAAATGTCGGCAACCAATCACACATCGTACTGCTGACTAATCCCAGGCACTCCCCAACTTCCCCAAGTGTCCCAGGCACTCCCCAAGTGTCCCCAACTTCCCCAAGTGTCCCAGGCACTCCCCAAGTGTCCCCAACTTCCCCAAGTGTCCCAGGCACTCCCCAACTTCCATGAATGAATATCAAATAATGGCAATCCGGGGGGGGGTAAAAGGTGGGGATCAAACGGAAAAATTCCTGTATACCACACATGCCATGTATACCCCGGGGACGATTGTATGACATCATCACAGAGCATTAAAAACGGTCTCCTGACAACATTAGACTTAGAGCATGCCATCATCGTGAGTTTTACATCCTACCTTTGTTGTGTTCAGATGTTTCCTGGTAATCACTGAGGTCAGTTTTGATGGTAAGTGATGGTGTCAGGCTGGGGATCACATTGGCATTCCCTATGTGCAGTGGGCCAGGAAGGTCCTGGCAGGACATGCCATGTGTGTATCCGGCCAGGAAGATCCTGTTATGGCATACCATTTCGGCAGAGGACCAGGAAGGTCCTGTTATTGGCATGCTGTGTGTGCAGGAAACCAGGAAGGTCTTATTCTGGCATGCCGTGTGCAAAGAGCCAGGAAGGTCCTATTCTGGCATGCCGTGTGTGTGCAAAGAACCAGGAAGGTCCTATTCTGGCATACTGTGAGTGCAGGGAACCAGGAAGGTTCTATTATGGCATGCTGTGTGTGCAAGGAACCAGGAAGGTCCTATTATGGCATGCTGTGTGTGAAGAGGACCAGAAAGGTTCTATATGGCATGCCGTGTGTGCAAGAAATCACGAAGGTCCTATTCTGGCATGCTATGTGTGTAGGAGACCAGGAAGGTTCTATTATGGCATGCCGTGTGTGCAGAGGGCCAGGAAGGTCCTATTCTGGCATACTGTGAGTGCAGGGAACCAGGAAGGTCCTATTATGGAATGTTGTGCATGCAGAAGGCCAGGAAGGTTCTATGATGGCAAGCCGTGGGTGCACAGGACCAGAAAGGTCCTATTCTGGCATGCTGTGTGTGCAGAAGGCTAGGAAGGTTCTATTATGGCATGACGTGTGTGCAATGAATCAGGAAGGTTCTATTATGGCATGCCGTGCGTGCAAGGAATCAGGAAGGTCCTATTCTGGCATGCTGTGTGTGCATAAGGCCTGGAAGGTTCTATTATGGCATGCCGTGTGTGCAAGGAATCAGGAAGGTCCTATTATGACCTGCTATGTAAGCAGGAGACCAGGAAGGTTCTATTATGGCACGCTGTGTGTGCAGATGGCCAGGAAGGTTCTATTATGGCATACTGTGTGTAAAGAAGGCCAGGAAGGTTCTATTATGGCATACCGTGTGTGCAAGGAATCAGGAAGGTTCTATTATGGCATGCCGTGTGTGCAAGGAACCAGAAGGTCCTATTATGGCATGCTCTGTGTGCTGGAGACCAGGAAAGTTCTATTACGGCATGCTGTGTCTGTGCAAGGAACCAGGAAGGTCCTATTCTGGCATGCTATGTGTGCAGAGGTCCTGGAAGGTCCTATTCTGGCATGCTATGTGTGCAGAGGTCCTGGAAAGTGCTGTGCAATGGTCCGAGCAGATCCTGTTAGAGCATGCCGTCAGTGCTGGTTTCTGTGCCTGGGGTGCCCCAGCTGTACACACACCCGGCTGCCTTTCATTTGGAGCAGATTAATCACTAATTGTCATCTAATAGACTCTCGGAGACTATAACCCGACCGGTTCTCACCACAGACTCAGGAATTCTTTTCTGTCATTTATTATTACATCACGCGCGTCACCTGCGTTGCCTCATTTTCTCACCCGAGAAAATCCACTGAGGACTCGGTGCCGACACACAGGCTGCTGACAATAACAAGCATATAGAAATAATAATGACACATATTGTTTGAGGTGTCTGCTCCTTACCCCATACAGGCTGCTGGGAGTAATAATAATGACACATCACCCATGGAATCTGCCCGGAATTTTCTCCAAGCTGCTGACAACAATAATAATACAGGGTTTGTGCTGGAATCTGTTTATTCTCAAAGTTGAACTCCAGGAACAAAAACATTCCATTAAATATAATATTCCTCAATAGACACAATGGATATAAATGCCTGTACAATCCCAGACAGGGGCGGACTGACAACTCATGGGGCCCCCGGGCAATAGGGGATCATGGGGCCCCTGTGTCCTTGCCCAAACTCAAAAAAGCCTATGAAAAAGGTATTAGGAGCATCTTATTGGGCCCCCTACTGACCCCGGGCCCCTGGGCAGTGCCCGAGTTTCCAAATGGTCAGTCCGCCCCTGATCCCAGATATTCCCTTTATAAAAGTAGCAGTGACATCATCAATGTGCTGTGCATAGCCTGTGCAGAGAGCAGAGCAGAGTGAGGGGTCCAGCAGGCTCCACCCACTGCAGACAACTTTTCTTTTTTTTTTTTATTAAGTCCGTAGAGGTGCAAAAAAATGAAAAACCCGTAAGTGAACAAAAAATGTGCAAATGCAAAATACAAACACAAAAAAGTGCACTTAGGGGTGTGCTTTAGTCCACCCCCGAACCTCCTGATCCCCCGGGGTGCGAGGCTCCTGACAGAGACTGAGGTCTCCACTTGGTCCACCTAGCCAAAAGGCCTGGCGGACCCAGGGGTGGACTGACAACTCATGGGGCCCCCAGGCAATAGGGGATCGTGGGGTCCCTGTGTCTTCGCCCACACCCAAAAAAGCCTATGGAAAAGCCAATGAAAGGTACCAGGGGCATCTCATGGGGCCCCCTACTGACCCCGGGCCCTCGGGCAGTGCCCGAGTGTTCGAATGGTCAGTCCGCCCTTGGGCTGACCCCTTTCCTTGTGGCTAGCTGAAGCTGACCAACAAGTACTAGGTCTGGGGTCTCTCCTGAAGGGATACCTCCCCAGGAACAGGGTAGGAAGGAACCAAAAGGCCACACATCCTCCCCCTAGACTTCAGGTGTAGGCCCGAGGACCCACACCCTCCATCCGTGAGAAAAAACACACACATAAGTGAAAGGTGACAAAACGTGGGAGAGTAAATAAATTAATAAATAAATAAGTGGCCGTGCAATTGTTCGCTGGTTAGGCCCTGAGGCCTGTAGCATAAAAATTGCCCTGGACTTAGCCAAAAGGCCCAGCCCTAAAAGGCGCAGTGCAGAAAAAGTGTTTGAAACAGTGACCATGTGCACTTTTTACACGTCGGATCCCACCCCCATGTGCTACTAAGAGCGCCCCCGAGGTGACCACTCAGGGGGCACTACTCAACGGACTCTCTGCCTCCCTGGCCCCTGGCCAGACAAGTTAGATCCATTCAAATCAGGAGGAACTGGGCCCCTCCAGTTTTCCTGGGGGAATTACTCCCGGGTCCCAACTGCCTGTGGGCCCCAGGGTTTCTGTTCCAGCCGGCACTAGCCTTCAGAGCCCCCATCATACCAGCAGGGGTACTATACAGCCAACCATCCTCGCCAAGAAGCAAGAATGATGGCGGAGCGCCCCAACTGGACACTGATAGAAACATATACTACACTTCATCGAGAAGCGGCCTGTGCACTGATATGTGACATGTAGCACAAGCGAGGTTTTTATATGTTCGGGTGTATGTTTACATTCACGTGTGTATGTAGGTGGGAGAGAGGGAAACGCACCCTGAGGTGTGTGGAAGCAGGGGCGGACTGACCATTTGGAAACTCGGGCACTGCCCGAGGGCCCGGGGTCAGTAGGGGGCCCCATGAGATGCCCCTGGTACCTTTTTCATAGGCTTTTTTGAGTTTGGGCAAGGACACAGGGGCCCCATGATCTCCTATTGCCCGGGGCCCCATGAGTTGTCAGTCCGCCCCTGTGTGGAAGTGATCCGACAACTGTACAGGTGAAGGATTGTTTTCATCTGACAACTACAAGAGGGGGCAGAGACAAAACCAGTCACTCTGCACAAGGAGAGACAGCAGCAGTGAGCGGTCTTTATTACAGGAAGCTCCTGCTCCTTATTATTATGGAGTTCATCTGGGTTTGATTGCCTCCCCTCTGTCAGGACAGGAAGTGATGAGAAATCTCTCCCATGGGGACACAGGGGCAAAATTATTAGTAAAGTTACTCTTAATGAGGATAATGCAGCTCCCTGTTTAGTAAACTGACAAGAGGGTGGAGGAGGCCCCCATAGCTGCTCCAGAAAATATTATTGCAGATACAGTACTTATCCCAGACAGAACTTTTTGTTTTAATGTATCTCCAATCACCTCTCATCTTTCTTTTAGAGGACACTGAACGCTCATCACCCATCACTGATCCGCCTTGTATAATGGGTGACACAGAGCTGGGATGGGTGTGCCTCATGCCTCTCTCCTCTTTGGAGGTTCCTTGTATGAGTAGGCAAGCACAGCGGAGCCCTTTCGTACACTGAGCTTCATTCTGAGAGCAGGCGAGAGTGTGTACACCACTACAGTACAGGGAGGCGACATAGGTGAGTATTATTCTCAGTATTGGAGGGGGGTTGGTTATCCTCAGTATGGAATCACTGTGTATTATTCTCTATATGGAGGTAGTATTGAGGGTATTATTTAATTATTTTTTATATATGGAAGAACTATTGGGAGATATTATTCTCTATATCGGGGGGTTATCCTCTGTATGGAATCAATATGGTAGGGTTATTATCCTCTATATAGAGGCACTATAGGGTTATTATTCTCTGTATTGAGGGTATTATCATATATATGGAGGTATTATGGCGGGTACTTTCCCTATATTGGGGGGTATTATCTTCTATATGGAGGTATTATTCTCTATATCGGTGGGTTATCTTCTGTATGGAATCAGTGTGGAAGGGTTAATATTCTCCATATAGAGGCACTATGGGGGTTATTATTCTCTGTATTGGGGGTATTATCATATATATGGAGGTACTATAGGGGGTACTTTCCCTATATTGGGGGGTATTATCTTCTATATGGAGGTATTATTCTCTATATCGGTGGGTTATCTTCTGTATGGAATCAGTGTGGAAGGGTTAATATTCTCCATATAGAGGTACTATGGGGGTTATTATTCTCTGTATTGGGGGTATTATCATATATATGGAGGTACTATAGGGGGTACTTTCCCTATATTGGGGGTATTATCTTCTATATGGACGTAGTATTGAGGGTATTATTCAATATTTTTATATATATGGAAGAACTATGGGGAGATATTATTCTCTATATCAGGGGGTTATCCTCTGCATGCAATCAATGTGGGAGGGTTATTATCCTATATAGAGGCACTATGGGGGTTATTATTCTCTGTATTGGGGGTATTATCATATATATGGAGGTACTATAGGGGGTACTTTCCCTATATTGGGGGTATTATCTTCTATATGGACGTAGTATTGAGGGTATTATTCAATATTTTTATATATATGGAAGAACTATGGGGAGATATTATTCTCTATATCAGGGGGTTATCCTCTGCATGCAATCAATGTGGGAGGGTTATTATCCTATATAGAGGCACTATGGGGGTTATTATTCTCTGTATTGGGGGTATTATCATATATATGGAGGTACTATAGTGGGTACTTTCCCCATATTGGGGGGTATTATCTTCTATATGGAGGTACTGTGGAGGTATTATTCTCTATATTGGGGGTATTTTCCTCTATGTAGAGGTACTATGGGAATATTATTCTCAATATTGGAGAATTATCTGCTATACCAGGGGTCTCCAAACTTTCTAAACAAAGGGCCAGTTTACTGTTCTCTAGATTTTAGGGGTACCGGACTGTGGCCAGTGGGAGTAAAACATACCCCAACGTCAGTGGGAGTAAATAATGCCCCATCATTGGTTTTAGTGGAAGGAATACTGCCCTATTGTTGGTATCAGTAAAAATAATAGTGTTCCATGGTTGATATCAGTGGGAGGAATGTCACCCCATCTTTAGTGTCAGTGGGAGGGTTGGTGCCCCATCATTGGTTTCAGTTGTGGATGGAATAGCAAATAAAGGAAAGCAAAGGGCCACATCTCTCCCCAGGGCCGCAGTTTGGAGACCATTGTGCTATACTGAAGTACCATGGGGGGTATTATTCTCTACATTGAGAGTATTATCCTCCATATGAAGGTACAATGGGGGCATTATTCCTTATATTACTGGGGATTTTCCACTTTATGGAAGTACTGTGGGGGGTTGGTACTGGTTGTGCTCCAGAAAACTTTTTTGGGGGGATCAGTTGGACCTTTGAAAGACAATTTTCTGAAATTGATCCTGTGATAAATTTCTGCTTGTGACATTCTGTTGTGTGCGGAGCTGTGGTGTCTCCTATAAAGGATTAGCAGCAGGTGGTGATCAGTCAGTGATGGCAGATACAGTCACATGACCGGAGATTAATTATTTATGGTGGAGTCAGGTGTGCATTGCGTTCGCTTCCTGTATTATGCCCTCAGGTCAGCAATGCATCGTCCCTTATATACACCTCCACCTGTAATATAGCCTCATATGCTTCTTCAAAATGAATATTTCTGCAGGTAAGTCAGACAATCAGCACTCATCTACCTGCAGAGGTGGGGACCTACCATGGGTAGGGGCAGGGGGATTACTGTGTATTTCTATATGGAGGTACGTATATCAGTGGTGGGATGGCAGCTGCTGTTCATTTCTGTGTGGAGTTCAGTGGGTGATCACTGTCATTAGCACACAATGATAATTCAGATCTTATCACACTCACACTGTGATTGGATTATAGATTGTTTGCTGATATCATTTGTATACAAAACAATAAAACAATCGATTTGATTGGATTTCCCTTCAGTCCCAGCAGTGAGTGTCTGATTGATGACACAAAGCCTCCTCTGTTCTCCTACAATGGACAATGGCAGAGCAGATTCCAGCTGAGCTGAATATGGGGCACTGAGAGCCACCAAGGGGGAGGTGAGGATTCAGAGATGGAATATGTGAAAAAAAAAGAATCTCCCAAGAGCCCATTACATGACACAAGAGTAAATACTTATAAACATTTTGTCTTGGTGTAGAAACTGTGTTGTATTAGTGTAGAGAACTATTTCTGTACAGGTATACAGGACTGTTCTTTTATAAGTGTAGAGAATTCTTCCTGTACAGGTGTATCCAACTCTTCCTGTATACATGTAAAGAATCCCTCCTGTATAGGTGTAAAGCACTCTTTCTGTATGGGTGTAAAGAATTCCTCCTGTGTAGATGAAGAGAACTCTTCCTGTATAGGTGTAGATAATTATTTCTGAATAGGTGTAAATATACCTTCCTGTGTAGGTGTAAAGCATTTCTCCAGCATGGCTGTAGAGAATTCTTCCTGTATAAGTGTAGAGAATTCTTTCTGTATAGGTATAAAGAATTCCTCCTGCATGGCTGTAGAGAATTCTTTTGGTATGGGTGTAGAGAATTCTTCCTGTATTGGTGTGCTTCCTTTGACCCTGCATGGGTGTACAGAATTCTTTCTGTAAAGGTGTAGAGAATTCCTCCTGTGTAGAAGAAGAGAACTCTTCTTGTATAGGTGTAAATAATAATTTCTCCATGGTTGCATTGAATTATTTCTGTATGAGTGTAAAGCATTCTACCTGTATAGGTATAAATAATTCCTTCTGTATGGGTGTTGAGAATTTTTCCTGTATAGGTGTAAAGAACTCTTCCTGTATATATTTAGAGCTCAATTTTTGTATAGATGCAGGGCCCTCTTTCTGTATATGTATAGAGAAGTCCTCCTGCAGAGGTGCAGAGAAGTCCTCCTGCAGAGGTGCAGAGAAGTCCTCCTGCAGAGGTGCAGAGAAGTCCTCCTGCAGAGGTGCAGAGAAGTCCTCCTGTATATATTTAGAGCTCTATTTTTGTATAGATGCAGGGCCCTCTTTCTGTATAGATGCAGAGAACTCCTCCTGCAGAGGTGCAGAGAACTCCTCCTGCAGAGGTGCAAAGAACTCTTCCTGTATATATTTAGAGCTCAATTTTTGTATAGATGCAGGGCCCTCTTTCTGTATATGTATAGAGAAGTCCTCCTGCAGAGGTGCAGAGAAGTCCTCCTGCAGAGGTGCAGAGAAGTCCTCCTGCAGAGGTGCAGAGAAGTCCTCCTGCAGAGGTGCAGAGAAGTCCTCCTGCAGAGGTGCAGAGAAGTCCTCCTGCAGAGGTGCAGAGAAGTCCTCCTGCAGAGGTGCAGAGAAGTCCTCCTGCAGAGGTGCAGAGAAGTCCTCCTGTATATATTTAGAGCTCTATTTTTGTATAGATGCAGGGCCCTCTTTCTGTATAGATGCAGAGAACTCCTCCTGCAGAGGTGCAAAGAACTCTTCCTGTATATATTTAGAGCTCAATTTTTGTATAGATGCAGGGCCCTCTTTCTGTATATGTATAGAGAAGTCCTCCTGCAGAGGTGCAGAGAAGTCCTCCTGCAGAGGTGCAGAGAAGTCCTCCTGCAGAGGTGCAGAGAAGTCCTCCTGCAGAGGTGCAGAGAAGTCCTCCTGCAGAGGTGCAGAGAAGTCCTCCTGCAGAGGTGCAGAGAAGTCCTCCTGCAGAGGTGCAGAGAACTCTTCCTGTATATATTTAGAGCTCTATTTTTGTATAGATGCAGGGCCCTCTTTCTGTATAGATGCAGAGAACTCCTCCTGCAGAGGTGCAGAGAACTCCTCCTGCAGAGGTGCAAAGAACTCTTCCTGTATATATTTAGAGCTCAATTTTTGTATAGATGCAGGGCCCTCTTTCTGTATATGTATAGAGAACTCCTCCTGAAGAGGTGCAGAGAACTCCTCCTGCAGAGGTGAAGAACTCTTCCTGGATGGGATGAAATTTACATTGGCATGGGGCCACCCCATCCTGATCCGTAGATATCACCCCCCCCCCCCCCCCCCACTCCCGTCCTGATACGCAGACACCCCCCCCTTCCTGATCCGCACATGGGGGCCCCCCCATCCTGACCCGCAGACTGGGACCTCTATATTTGATCCATGGAGGACCCTGGGTGTAATACCTCTAGTATTGGTAATGACAGGTATTTGCTGTCTCCGCAGGTTGTCCGCTGTTCCCGCTGTTGGCTCCTCCGAGTGCCCCCATGTATGAGGGACTCCCTGACAACACACGGTGAGTATGACACTCGGGGAGGGAGGGGTTACAGGTGTGCAATCCTGTCCGACCGCATTCCTTTCATTGCTGCACACACCACATACAGCAGCTGCAATGAGCCTGACACACAGACCCTCATCCACCACCACCAGGTACGCTGCGGGGGACAGTGCCAGGTATGGGGCCCCAAGGAGGACTGGGTTTAATGCCAGATGTGGGACTCCAGGGAGGACCCGATACAATGCCAGGAGTGGGTCCCTGAGAAGGACCAAGAACAGTGCTCAGTGTGGGAGCCCAAGGAGGACCAGGGTCAGTGCCAGGTGTGGGGCCCCAAGAAGGACTAGGGTCAGTGCCAGGTGTGGGGCCCCAAGAAGGACCATGGTCAGTGCCAGGTGTGGGGCCCCAAGAAGGACCATGGTCAGTGCCAGATGTGGGGCCCCAAGAAGGACCATGGTCAGTGCCAGGTGTGGGGCCCCAAGAAGGACTAGGGTCAGTGCCAGGTAGGGGGCAGTTCCAGGTGTGGGGCTCCAGGGACAGCTGGAAACAGTGCCAGGAGTGGGGCCCCAAGAAGGACAGGGAGCAGTGTCGGATGATTGGCCCCAGGGAGGACTGGGAACTGTGCCAAGTGCGGGGCCCTGGAAAGAACCAGGGACGATGCCAGGTGTGGGGAACTCAGGGAGGACTAGGGACAGCCCTCAGTGTGGAGGCCCCAAGGAGGACTGGGTATAATGCCAGGTGTGGGACTCCAGGGAGGACCCGATACAATGCCAGGAGTGGGTCCCTGAGAAGGACCAAGAACAGTGCCCAGAGTGGGAACCCAAGGAGGACCAGGGTCAGTGCTAGGTGTGGGGCCCCAAGAAGGACAGGGAGCAGTGTCGGATGATTGGCCCCAGGGAGGACTGGGATCTGTGCCAAGTGCGGGGCCCCTCAGTGGACAGGGACCAGTGCCAGGAAGGGGGCTACAAGAGACAGGAAACAGTGCGAGCCTTAGGGCCACAGGGAGCACTGAGATCAGTGCCAGGCGTGGGGCCCCGAGAGAGACCAGGGTCAGTGCCAGGCGTGGGGGCCCTCCAGAGTGACCAGGGTCAGTGCCAGGCGTGGGGGCCCTCCAGAGTGACCAGGGTCAGTGCCAGGCGTGGGGGCCCTCCAGAGTGACCAGGGTCAGTGCCAGGCGTGGGGGCCCTCCAGAGAGACCAGGGTCAGGCAGAGCTGGGAGCACAGCAGGAGGCAATGAAGGACAGCCCGGGGAGGGGACAGTGGATACATTGTATCTTTATTATTGTTGTTGCTATTATTTTATTAGTGTTGTAGTTTGTACAATGTTTCATATATTCCCCCTCCGGGGGGGGGGGGGGTCTGAGTGTCTATGTGGAGAGGGGAGGAGGGGCAGTCCTGGGGGAGGGGGGCAGTCCTGAGAGAGGGGGGGCGGTGGGTCCTCTTCCAGCCTCCCTCCTCCTCCTCCTCTTCCTCTCAGTCCCTTCCCGAGTCTCTGAAGTTTTGGATGGAGTTTGCACTGAGAAGGTTGCTGGGAAAGTGTCATGAAGAAGACGAAGGGTTAATGGCCGGCTGGGGGCGAAGGGGGTTTGTGGCCGGACGGGGGATTTCTTCTCTGGCATATGACGGGTTAATGCCAGTTGTCACTGGAGTTGGATCTCTGTATGCTGACCTTGGAGTCGTCCCACAACTGGTTAATGATTAACCCCCCCTGATCCGGAGACCCCACCACCGGGTACTGTGATCTCTACTCCACCATAAACTCTGTTACTCCTCTGTTCTCTGCCATAGGCTCTATAATACCCTCTATGACCCTCTATACTCCGCCATAAACTCTGTTACTCCTCTGTTCTCTGCCATAGGCTCTATGATACCCTATATACTCCTATATAAATGCTAGAATACCCTGTGTACTGCGCCATAGACTTTCTATACTCTACCATATAGCTCTATAATACTCTATATACTCCTATATAAACGCTATAACAGAGTTCTGTATACTCCACCATAAATTCTATAATACTCTGCACAGCACTATAAACTCTATAATACTCCACCATAAACTTTATAATACCCTGTACTTCTCTACCAACTTACTTTATAATGCTGTATATACTATTCTATAAACGTTATCATGCTTTATATACTCCACTATAAACGCTATAATACTCTATATACTCCACTATAAATTCTATAATACTCTATATACTCCACTATAAACGCTATAATACTCTATATACTCCACTATAAATTCTATAATACTCTATATACTGCACTATAAATTCTATAATACTCTATATACTCCACTATAAACGCTATAATACTCTATATACTGCACTATAAATGCTATAATACTCTATATACTGCACTATAAATTCTATAATACTCTATATACTCCACTATAAATGCTATAATGCTCTATATATGCCCTCTCTTTCCTCTTGTGCCAAACTGTATTGTCTCCCTTATATTGTAAAGTGCTGAGCAAACTGCTGGTGCCATATAAATCCTGTATAATAATAATAATAATATATACTCCGCCATAAACTCTATAATGCTCTATATATTCTGCTATAAATCTAATAATACTTTAGATTTTCAGCTATAAACTCTATAATCTATATACTCTATAATACTCTGTACGCCACTATAAACTATACTCTATATACTATGCTATATAAACACCATGATACACTATATACTCCACCATAAACTCTATAATACTCTGTACTCCTCTACAAACTATACTCTATAATACTTTATATACTCTGCTATAAACGCTATAATACTCTATATACTCCACTAAAATACTCTATAATACTTTATATACTCCGCTATAAACTCTATAATACTCTATATACTCCGCTATAAACTCTATAATACTCTATATGCTCCGCTATAATACTGTATATGCTCCGCTATAATACTCTATATACTCCGCTATAATACTCTATATACTCCGCTATAATACTCTATATACTCCGCTATAATACTCTATATACTCCGCTATAATACTCTATATACTCCGCTATAATACTCTATATACTCCACTAAAATACTCTATATACTCCGCTATAAACTCTATAATACTCTATATGCTCCGCTATAATACTGTATATGCTCCGCTATAATACTCTATATACTCCGCTATAATACTCTATATACTCCGCTATAATACTCTATATACTCCGCTATAATACTCTATATACTCCGCTATAATACTCTATATACTCCGCTATAATACTCTATATACTCTGCTATATTACTTTATATACTCTGCTATAATACTTTATATACTCCACTAATACTCTATATGCTCCGCTATAACAAGCTATAATACTTTATATACTCCGCTATAATACTTTATATACTCTGCTATAATACTTTATATACTCCACTAATACTCTATATGCTCCGCTATAACAAGCTATAATACTCTATATACTCCGCTATAATACTTTATATACTCCACTATAATACTCTACATACTCCGCTATAACACGCTATAATATTTTATATACTCCACTATAATACTTTATATACTCCACTATAATACTTTATATACTCCACTATAATACTTTATATACTCCGCTATAATACTTTATATACTCCGCTATAATACTTTATATACTCCGCTATAATACTTTATATACTCTGCTATAATACTCTATATACTCAGCTATAATACTCTATATACTCCGCTATAACACACTATAATACTTTATATACTCCACTATAATACTTTATATACTCCACTATAATACTTTATATACTCCACTATAATACTTTATATACTCTGCTATAATACTCTATATACTCAGCTATAATACTCTATATACTCCGCTATAACATACTATAATACTTTATATACTCCCCTATAATGCTCTATATGCTCCGCTATAACACGCTATAATACTCTATATACTCCGCTATAATACTTTATATACTCCGCTATAATACTTTATATACTCCGCTATAACACGCTATAATACTTCTCTATAAATTCTATAACACTCTATGTACTCTGTTATAAACTCTACATACTCGATCATAAACTGTATAGTACTCTATATACTGTGCTACAAACTCTGTAATCCTCTCTATACTCTGCTATAAACTCTAATACTCCATATGTTACTCTTGTAAGTTCTATATTACTCTCTGTGGTGCTCTATAAATTCAGTATAATACTCCGATGATAGGTTTCTGTATTGTTGGGCTCCATGCACACGAGGCATGTTAATAATGCTGGTAGCGTTAGCTGTGTGAAGTCACGTTCAAGATACAAGTTTTTCAGCGTTTTTGCATTAGCATTTTGCCATGTTTGTGGTTGTTCTTTTTTTTGTTTTCCTTTCTTTTCTTTTTTTTTTTTTTTGCATGTTTTATTGCATTTTTTTTTTTTGCTCAAAAAAAATCCAAAAACATAATTTTACCACATTTTTCAGCATTAGAACTCCTCTAAAAACCCGATAGTCCTGTTTTTTTTTTCCCAGCCAAAAAACGCCAATTAAAGCCTATGTGAGTATGGACACATAGGATAACATGCTGGGGGGTTTACTGGCTGTAGAAAAAAACCTCAAAAGCCAACAACAGCCTCTGTAATAACGTCCCGTGTGTGTGAGGACTTCTACTTCACCCATAGTTAGAATTACTCCACCCCATGGGGGAGATTTACTAAAACTGGAGCACAATCTGGTGCAGCTGTGTGCATGGTAGCCAATCGGCTTGTTCGATTCGGTTTCACAATAAACTCTAGAAGCTGATTGGTTACTATGCACAGCTGCATCAGATTCTGCGCACACTAGTCTTAGTAAATCTCCCTCCTCGTCATCTCCCGGTCACAGGGATCGGATTAGTGCTGCTGATATTTTATAACATTCCTGACATACAATATAATGGGGGTCATTCTCATCCTTTTTGCTGGATTGATACTTCCCCGGAATTGTATTGAAATGGTCATATGATGAGCCCCCCCCCCACGTGGGGGGTAATCAGGGTTTCCTGTTTCCCCTCCCCCGCCCTCTATGTACTAAACAATTTCTCTAATCGTGCTCTCTTCTCTTCTCAGGCTGCTGGTGGGGTGCGGCGGCAGGGAAGGCGTATAAGGTCACCATCCCCCTGACAATGGTGGGCACCCTGCCACAGGATGTTCCCAACTCCTCAGATACAGAGGGACCCCAGCAGAGACCCCCAGGGGGGCCTGGAACACCCCAACCGATGATGACAAGACTGCAGGAAATGAGAGCGTCCCAAGGAAGGAGACAACTGCAAGGAGAGCCGCGGGACACCACGGACCTGCAGATACACCTGCAACGTCTGAGAGCTCGCCAAGACCTCCGACCAACCTCAGCCAGAGAGGAGTGGAGTTCCTCCAAGTCTGACCACCTCCCAGAGGACAATCTGCCCAACCGAGTAACCCCGCAGGAGAAGAAATCACTGCATGTGAGGCTGCAGGAGATGCGGGAGGAGCGAGCGCTGCGGGAAGATAGACTGCTGCAGGAGGTGCGGGAAGAGAGGGCGCTACAGGCCAAGCTGCAGGAAGTGCGGGAGGAGCGAGTCCTGCAGGTCAAGTTAAAGGAGGTACAGGAGGAGCGAGTCCTGCAGGGTAAGCTGCAAGAGGTGCGGGAGGAGCGAGTCCTGCAGGCCAAGCTGCAAGAGGTGCAGGAGAGGCTGGAGCAGAAGCAGAAGGAACATGCGGATATGTGCAGGAGGGTGCAGGAGGTGAGAGCAGGCAGGTTGTGTTGTGTTCTTGTCACGCAGCTTGTGTGGGAGTTGTCCAACGTCTGTTGTCTTTCAGATGCAGCGGCAGTTCGAGGAGATGTCCAGCCTTCAACCAGTAGGTCCCGTCCTTTCCTCACTAATTGTATCATTCTAGCTGATTGCGCACACACAATCTCACCCCCAAGCAGGAATTTCCCCGCTCGCTGTTTATTATGCAGATTATCATTGTTGATATTTCCTCTCCTGAGTCTGGCCGGTGAGTGACCCTGAATGTTAGCTCTTGGGTCACCTAATCTCATCATGCGGCTTACAGCTGTATGTTCAGTTCTGGATTGTACAGGACTGGAGATCCTATGATTGTGGATCCAGAGAGCTCCCTGCGATCCTGTCCCTTTCCACCTCCACATTGAGCGGCCATAAAACAGGATTCCTCCACCTTCTCCGCTATTAAATGTCATTTGTTTAGGAGTGTCGGCTGCTCTGCTCTCTAATTATCCACTTTATGGATGTATAAAGTTTGTTAAATTCAATCTGTAAAAGTTTTATAACTATCACTCACATACTAATGATTCTGCACAATAACACTGCTCTGTCTAAGTACATTTTATCATATCTATTCCACATGTGAACTCCGAAGTAACGTCATGTTCCCCCATGTGTGACCCCCATGTGTACCCAAATATCTCATGCCACATGTCTGATGACCCCCATGTGTACACAAATATCTCATGCCACATGTCTGATGACCCCCATGTGTACACAAATATTTCATGCCACATGTCTGATGACCCCCAGGTGTACCCAAATATCTCATGCCACATGTCTGATGACCCCCATGTGTACACAAATATCTCATGCCACATGTCTGATGACCCCCATGTGCACCCAAATGTCTCATGCCACATGTCTGATGACCCCCATGTGCACCCAAATGTCTCATGCCACATGTCTGATGACCCCCATGTGTGCACAAATATCTCATGCCACATGTCTGATTATCTCCATGTGTACCCAAATGTCTCATGCCACAGGTCTGATGACCTCCATGTGTACACAAATGTCTCATGCCACAGGTCTGATGACCCCCATGTGTACCCAAATGTCTCATGCCACATGCCTGATGACCCCCATGTGTACCCAAATGTCTCATGCCACATGCCTGATGACCCCCATGTGTACCCAAATGTCTCATGCCACATGTCTGATGATCTCCATGTGTACCCAAATATCTCATGCCACATGTCTGATGATCTCCATGTGTACCCAAATGTCTCATGCCACATGTCTGATGACCCCCATGTGTGCACAAATCTCTCATGCCACATGCCTGATGACCCCCATGTGTGCACAGATATCTCGTGCAACATGTCTGAAGACCTCCATGTGTACCCAAATATCTCATGTAACATGTCTGATGATCTTTATGTGTACCCAAATGTCACATGTCTCTGTTGACCCCCATGTGTGCCCCAACTTTTCATGTTGCATGCCTCTGATGACCCCCTGTGTGTACCCTTATACATCATGTCACATGTCTTTTAGGGTGGGACAGATCTGGAAAAACACAGAGATCTCCTGGTGTCTGAGAATGGCCGTCTGCGCCAGGAACTGCAGCTGCTGCGGAACCGCTTGGAGAGTGCAAGTAATCAGGTAAAACAGCATCACTTGTGAGATTCCCAGATCACCAGTCCACCAGCATGATCCCAGATCAGCTGATCTGCACCAAACCTTACATCAGCCTATAACTCCCATAGATCCAGGCCCTCTCGGATCTTAAATCAAAAGTAGAATGTATTGGTGAAAACACATGTTACACTGTGCGTGCTGTACATAGTTTGTCCAATAGAGAACGCTCTGTAAGTGGATGGTCCAGTAGCTGGCATTCTGTGGGTGGATGGGCCAGTAGAGGACATTCTGCTTGTGGATGGTTCATGAAAGGGCACTCTGTATGTGAATGGTCCAATATAGGGCGCTGTGTTTGTGGATGGTCTAGTAGAGGGCACACTGCGTGTGGATGGTCTAGTAGAGGGCACACTGCGTGTGGATGGTCTAGTAGAGGGCACTCTGAATGTGGATGGTCTAGTAGAGAGGATGGTGTGGTAGAGGGCACTCTGAATGTGGATGGTCTAGTAGAGGGCATTCTGAATATGGATGATCTAGTAGGGGGGATGGTCCAGAAGAGGGCATTCTGAATGTGGATGGTCTAGTAGAGGGCACTCTGAATGTGGATGGTCTAGTAGAGGGCACTCTGAATGTGGATGGTCTAGTAGAGGGCATTCTGAATGTGGATGGTCTAGTAGAGGCACTCTGAATGTAGAGGGCACTCTGAATGTTGATGGTCTAGTACAGGGCACTCTGAATGTGGATGGTCTAGTAGAGGACACTCTGAATGTGGATGGTCTAGTAGAGGACACTCTGAATGTGGATGGTCTAGTAGAGGACACTCTGAATGTGGATGGTCTAGTAGAGGGCACTCTGAATGTGGATGGTCTAGTAGAGGGGATGGTCTAGTAGAGGGCACTCTGAATGTGGATGGTCTAGTAGAGGGGATGGTGTGGTAGAGGGCACTCTGAATGTGGATGGTCTAGTAGAGGGCACTCTGAATGTGGATGGTCTAGTAGAGGGGATGGTCTAGTACAGGGCACTCTGAATGTGGATGGTCTAGTAGAGGGGATGGTGTGGTAGAGGGCACTCTGAATGTGGATGGTCTAGTAGAGGGCATTCTGAATATGGATGATCTATTTGGGGGGATGGTCCAGAAGAGGGCACTCTGAATGTGGATGGTCTAGTAGAGGGCACTCTGAATGTTTATGGTCTAGTAGAGGGCACTCTGAATGTGGATGGTCTAGTAGAGGACACTCTGAATGTGGATGGTCTAGTAGAGGGCACTCTGAATGTGGATGGTCTAGTAGAGGGCACTCTGAATGTGGATGGTCTAGTAGAGGGCACTCTGAATGTGGATGGTCTAGTAGATGGCATTCTGAATGTGGATGGTCTAGTAGAGGCACTCTGAATGTAGAGGGCACTCTGAATGTGGATGGTCTAGTAGAGGACACTCTGAATGTGGATGGTCTAGTAGAGGACACTCTGAATGTGGATGGTCTAGTAGAGGACACTCTGAATGTGGATGGTCTAGTAGAGGGCATTCTGAATGTGGATGGTCTAGTAGAGGGCACTCTGAATGTGGATGGTCTAGTAGAGGGCACTCTGAATGTGGATGGTCTAGTAGAGGGCACTCTGAATGTGGATGGTCTAGTAGAGGGCACTCTGAATGTGGATGGTCTAGTAGAGGACACTCTGAATGTGGATGGTCTAGTAGAGGACACTCTGAATGTGGATGGTCTAGTAGAGGACACTCTGAATGTGGATGGTCTAGTAAAGGACACTCTGAATGTGGATGGTCTAGTAGAGGGGATTCTGAATGTGGATGGTCTAGTAGAGGGCACTCTGAATGTGGATGGTCTAGTAGAGGGCACTCTGAATGTGGATGGTCCAGTAGAGGGTGCTGTTTGTGGATGGTCCAGTAGAGGGTGCTGTTTGTGGATGGTCCAGTAGAGGGTGCTGTTTGTGGATGGTCCAGAAGAGGGCACACTGCGTGTGGATGGTCCAGTATGGGGTGCTGTTTGTGGATGGTCCAGTAGAGGGTGCTCTGTGTGTGGATGGTCCAGTATAGGGCGCTGTTTGTGCACGGTCCAGTAGAGGGTGCTCTGTGTGTGGATGGTCCAGTATAGGGCGCTGTTTGTGCACGGTCCAGTAGAGGGTGCTCTGTGTGTGGATGGTCCAGTATAGGGCGCTGTTTGTGCACGGTCCAGTAGAGGGTGCTCTGTGTGTGGATGGTCCAGTATAGGGCGCTGTTTGTGCACGGTCCAGTAGAGGGTGCTCTGCGTGTGGATGGTCCAGTATAGGGCGCTGTTTGTGCACGGTCCAGTAGAGGGTGCTCTGCGTGTGGATGGTCCAGTATAGGGCGCTGTTTGTGCACGGTCCAGTAGTGTGTATGTGCCGGTGTCATTGTCAGGCACGGCCAACATATAGACTTGCATTGTAAGGAGGAGCAGTAAGACACAGCCACTGCAAAATGCAGAAAACAGGTGTGTGCAGATATTTCTGCCTTAGGGTCCTTTTCACTCGAGCTTTCTGTTTTGTTTTCATCCGTTCAGTCAAGTTTTTTTTTCAAAGAAAAAACAGATCAGTTTACATCAGTTTCTGCGTCTGTTTTTTTTTGTCCGTTTCCATTTTTTGTTATGGAAGAAAATTGGGTTTTCTTCCGTTCAAAAAAAACGGATATTAATGGATGTGGACGTTAACGGATGTAAACAGATGATTATCCGTTTACATCCGCTAGTCCATAGAAATACATGAGTGTCTGGTTTTCATCTGTAAACGGACATATGGCACGACATTGTGAAAGCGTCCTTAGGGTCCTTTCACACGGGCGTTCCGTTTTTTTTTCATCAGTTCAGTCAGGTTTTTTCCAAGAAAAAAAATAGATCAGTTCACATCCGTGTTTTTTTTACATCCTTTACTAATGCAAAAAGGGACTGTATGTCCATTTTCTCTGTTTACGTCTGTTTTTCATCCGTTCCAGGTTTTTTACGGAAGAAAAATAAGGTTTTCTTCTATTCAAAAAAACTGATGTAAACAGATGATCGTCCGTTTACATCTGCTAGTCCATAGAAATACATGGGGGTCAGTTTTTCATCTGTAAACGGATATACGGAACGCCCTTGTACAAGAGCCCTTAGGGCCCTTTCACACGGATATTTTTTGGTTTTTTTTTCATCAGTTCAGTCATGTTTTTTCCAAGAAAAAAAAAACAGATCAGTTCACATCAGTACGCATCCATTTGTTTACATCCTTTACTAATGCAAAAAGGACTGTATGTCCATTTTCATCCGTTTACATCTGTGTGTTTTTGTTTTTTTTGTCCGTTACAGTTTTTTTTTTCTTACAGAAGAAAAATAAGGTTTTCTTCCATTCAAAAAAAACGGATGTAAACAGATGATTATCTGTTTACATTCGCTTGTCCATAGAGATACATGGGTGTCCAGTTTTCATCTGTAAACGGACATGCGGAATGCCCTTGTGAATGAGCCCTTAGGGCCCTTTCACACGGGCGTTCCATTTTTTTTTCATCAGTTCAGTCAGGTTTTTTCCAAGAACAAAAACAGATCAGTTCACATCCATATTTTTTGTACATCCTTGCAAAAAGGGACTGTATGTCCATTTACATCTGTTTTACGTCCGTTTTTCATCCGTTTACATCCGTTTTCCAGTTTTTGTTTTTTTTTACGGAAGTAAAAATAAGGTTTTCTTCGGTTCAAAAAAAAAGGATGCGGACATTAACGGATGTAAACAGATGATCATCCGTTTCCATCCGCTAGTCCATAGAAATACATGGGTATCCGGTTATCATCCGGAAACGGACATATGGAACGACCGTGTGAAAGGGACCTTATCGCACATCATGCAAGAATCCCAGAAAAGAAAAGTCTGTCCATTCAGAGCTAGAAACTGATTTCACTCAGGTGAGAGAGAACCCTGATCATACTGACAGAGTACTGGTTATACTGGTTGGTAAAACTGGTAATACCGGAAGGGAAACTACTCATAACAGTAGGGGACACTGGAAATACAAACACTGGTTCTAATGGTAGGGAACACTGAAGATGCTGGTAGGGAACACTGAAGATGCTGGTAGGGAACACTGAAGATGCTGGTAGGGAACACTGAAGATGCTGGTAGGGAACACTGAAGATGCTGGTAGGGAACACTGAAGATGCTGGTAGGGAACACTGATGATGCTGGTAGGGAACACTGATGATGCTGGTAGGGAACACTGATGATGCTGGTAGGGAACACTGATGATGCTGGTAGGGAACACTGATGATGCTGGTAGGGAACACTGATGATGCTGGTAGGGAACACTGAAGATGCTGGTAGGGAACACTGAAGATGCTGGTAGGGAACACTGAAGATGCTGGTAGGGAACACTGAAGATGCTGGTAGGGAACACTGAAGATGCTGGTAGGGAACACTGAAGATGCTGGTAGGGAACACTGAAGATGCTGGTAGGGAACACTGAAGATGCTGGTAGGGAACACTGAAGATGCTGGTAGGGAACACTGAAGATGCTGGTAGGGAACACTGAAGATGCTGGTAGGGAACACTGAGGGGGTGTTGTAACTCCCCAGGTAGAGGTGTGGGAGGGGGGGGTGTTGTAACTCCCGGGTACAGGGAGGGGGGGGTGTTGTAACTCCCCGGTACAGGGAGGGGGGGGTGTTGTAACTCCCCGGTACAGGGAGGGGGGGGTGTTGTAACTCCCCGGTACAGGGAGGGGGGGTGTTGGAACTCCTGGGTACAGGGGTGGGAGAAGGGGTGTTGTAACTCCTGAATTTAGGGATGGGTGTGGGGGGTTGTAACTCCCGGGTACAGAGTTGAAGGGAGGGAGTTTTGGAGCTCCCAGGTACAAGGGTTTGGGGAGGGGGTGTTGTAACTCCCAGGTACAGGGGTGTGAGAGGGGGATGTTGTAACTCCTGGTAGGGAACACTGATGGTGCTGGTAGGGAACACTGATGGTGCTGGTAGGGAACACTGGAAATGTGGATGTTGGCCATAATGATGGGGAACCCTGGAAATAATACCTTTTTTGTTTTCTGTATAAAACCTTGATCTGTGCAGAGGGGTGTGTATATCTTTGGCAGACAGCCTGGTGGATCCGCTGTGGTTCGGGAGATAATGACTCATTGGTTGTATATTTGACATTCCAGGAAGTCGTGGCTCTGGAGGAACGTCTGCAGCGAATGGAGCAGGAGGAGAGCGAGCGCAAGGCGCTGATCTGCACTCTGCAGAGGGAGGTCCAGCAGAAGGCGGAGCGATTGACCGAGGTGGAGCTTCGAGTGAGGGACTCAGTACGTGAGAGGGTGGAGGAGGAGGAACGCCTAAATCGCAGGCTGCGAGAATACCAGCAACAGCCCCAGATAAAGGTAGATGGACAGAATGATGGCAGATCGCGGAATAAAGCAGCCTCAAATCAGGGGCCCTTGCCCCGCATTTTATGTATGGGCCCCCCAGCTCACGTGTCCCCCCTGTGTCTCTGCAGTATGTGGTACAGACGGTGGAGGTGGAGTCGGGGGAAATGAAGGCTGCGCTCAGCCAGGCGGAGGAGCAGACATTGTACCTCCAGGAGCAGCTGGACAGACATAACCGGACATTGCATGAGATGAAGAAACAACTGCAACACGAACAGCAAGAGGCGGCCAAACTGCGAGCGCAGGTAACAATCGTGTGTTTAGTGATCAGCATGACCAATCACTGAACATGTGGCACTGACACCCTCCTAACTCCTGTGCTATGCAGATGGTGCTGTAGTTCCTGCAGATGGCACCATGTCCCCTGTACTGACACTATTTCCTGCAGGCAGTGCTCTGTCCTCTGTACTGACACTCCATTTCCTGTAGTTGGCGCTGTGTCCCCAGCACTGGCACTCTCTCTTCTGCAGGTGGTGCTGTATCCCCTGTACTGAAGCTCTCCTGCAGGAGGCGCTGTGTCCCCTGTACTGTGCTGTGTCCCCTGTACTGATGCGCTCTCCTGCAGGAGGCGCTGTGTCTCCTGTACTGACGCGCTCTCCTGCAGGAGGCGCTGTGTCCCCTGTACTGACGCGCTCTCCTGCAGGAGGCGCTGTGTCCCCTGTACTGACGCGCTCTCCTGCAGGAGGCGCTGTGTCCCCTGTACTGACGCGCTCTCCTGCAGGAGGCGCTGTGTCCCCTGTACTGACGCGCTCTCCTGCAGGAGGCGCTGTGTCCCCTGTACTGACGCGCTCTCCTGCAGGAGGCGCTGTGTCCCCTGTACTGACGCGCTCTCCTGCAGGAGGCGCTGTGTCCCCTGTACTGACGCGCTCTCCTGCAGGAGGCGCTGTGTCCCCTGTACTGACGCGCTCTCCTGCAGGAGGCGCTGTGTCCCCTGTACTGACGCGCTCTCCTGCAGGAGGCGCTGTGTCCCCTGTACTGACGCGCTCTCCTGCAGGAGGCGCTGTGTCCCCTGTACTGACGCGCTCTCCTGCAGGAGGCGCTGTGTCCCCTGTACTGACGCGCTCTCCTGCAGGAGGCGCTGTGTCCCCTGTACTGACGCTCTCCTGCAGGAGGCGCTGTGTCCCCTGTACTGACGCTCTCCTGCAGGAGGCGCTGTGTCCCCTGTACTGACGCTCTCCTGCAGGAGGCGCTGTGTCCCCTGTACTGACGCTCTCCTGCAGGAGGCGCTGTGTCCCCTGTACTGACGCTCTCCTGCAGGAGGCGCTGTGTCCCCTGTACTGACGCTCTCCTGCAGGAGGCGCTGTGTCCCCTGTACTGACACACTTCTGCAGGTGGCGCTGTATACCCTGTACTGACGCGCTCTCCTGCAGGAGGCGCTGTGTCCCCTGTACTGACGCGCTCTCCTGCAGGAGGCGCTGTGTCCCCTGTACTGACGCGCTTTCCTGCAGGTGGTGTTGGATCCCCTGTATTGACACTTTCTCTTCTTCAGGTGGCGCTGTATGCGGCAGAGTTGGAGCGGGTCCAGGCAGACATGGTACAGGAGTTCCAGGTTCTCCAGGAGGAGAAGGCGCTGGCTGTGGCGGAGGCTTATGACCAAGCCCAAGTGGAAATGAGAGCCGTACACCACAGCCTGGATGGTAAGTCTGCACAGGGATGCTTGAGGCTCTCTGGGCTCTGCCATGGCCACTTGCATTATGGGACATTTTTTCAATTTCTGGAAAATGTCTAGGGTGCCGATCACAACCAATCCGACATCTGTGGGAACAGCAACGAGCTTTGGAAGTTATGGATGCCTCGCCCTGTGAACACTAGGCTGATTGGGGGATGGGAGTTTTTCCTGCCAGCTGATTATCTGATGAACCTGGAGCATCTATGACGTCCTCCACTCAGTGACGGGGGTGGGGGGATACTTTCCTGTCATCTGATTGTTGGAGACTTTATAGCCTGTATGTGCGCAGTTGAGGGCCCGCATGCTCCACCATTAGGTAGTGTTCACTGAAAGTGACTTGGCCTGCGCAGAGCGGAGTTCAAAAAGATTTTGAATGAACTGTTTTGTCCAATTATATTGATGACACTCATCAGGCAGGGAAGGGGGGGGGGGAGAGTGCAGCCACTATTTCCTGAAAGTCTCCTCCATTTCCTTCCACAGCTCTTTCCTTTCTGAATATCCAAGGCCCGCGCAATCCAAACCTGTTGTGTGATGAAAAAAAAAACAATCAGCAGAGGTCTGCCAACCAATCAGCAACAGATTTCAGGCAGCTAAAGTTATAGGCAGATCTGGACTTTCCTGTAGATGTGTTTTTTTTTTTTTTTTTGGCCCACTCTTTTCCAGTTCTCATGTATTCCTATTGGTCGTTGGATTGGCTTGTCTGATTCACCTACCTGTAGGTGGGAGGGGCCGAGCTCATAATTTTCAGGAAAATGAGGATCTGCATATAACTTCAGCTGCCCATATTTTGGGATCTACTGACAACCTCTGCTGATCATAGTCAGGATATTCGATCCTTTTGGCTTATCGGCAGTACAAATAACGGCCCGTGTCCTCACCATTCACCCTTTCCACCAATGAGCAAGATCACCTGTTCTCCCACTGTATGTCTACCACCCATCCTGTGACTGACTCCTATCTTCCCCCTCTTGTCTCCCAACTGTCAGGTGTGCGCAAGAATCTCCTTGTGCTGCAGCCAGCTCTGCGCACTCTCACCCAGGACTACAACGGTCTAAAGAGACAAGTGCGAGACTTTCCTGGCCTGCTGAACCAAGCCATGAGAGAGACCCGCGATGAGGTGAGTAAATGAGCCTGAGGTGGGGGAGGGGATTATAGTACTCCCGGGTACATGGACTGTACATGACGAGGCGTCTTTTAGTGGGGGGGAGCCCAGATACAGGGCTGGAGGAAGGGCTGTAAGAGCTCCGACGTACAGGAGCCGTAAATGACGACAAAACATCTTTTAGTGGAGGGGTGTGGGAGCTCTCGGGTACAAGGGCCATATATAGGATTCATCTTCCAATGGGGCAGTGTGTGAGCACCCAGGTACAGGGGTGAGATAGCGGGTGTTGAAGCTCCCGCGTACGAGTGGGGGTGTTGTAACTCCTGGGTACAGGGTGGGAGAGGGGGTGTTGGAACTCCCGGGTACAGGGGTGGGAGAGGGAATGTTAGAACTCCCCGGGTACTGGGGTGGGAGAGGGGGTGTTGGAACTCCCCGGGTAGAGGTGTGTGTGTGGGGGGGGGGGGTGTTGGAACTCCCGGGTACAGGGAGGGGGTGTTGGAACTCCCGGGTACAGGTGTGGGAGAGGGGGTGTTGGAACTCCCGGGTACAGGGTGGGAGAGGGGGTGTTGGAACTCCCGGGTACAGGGTGGGAGAGGGGGTGTTGGAACTCCCCGAGTACTGGGGTGGGAGAGGGGGTGTTGGAACTCCCCGGGTAGAGGTGTGTGTGGGGGGGGGGCTGTTGGAACTCCCGGGTACAGAGAGGGGGGTGTTGGAACTCCCGGGTACAGGTGTGGGAGAGGGGGTGTTGGAACTCCCGGGTACAGGGGTGGGAGAGGGGGTGTTGTAACTCCTGAGTTCAGGGATGGGTGTGTGGGGGGGGGGGTTGTAATTCCCGGGTACAGAGTTGAAGGGAGGGAGTGTTGGAGCTCCCGGGTACAAGGGTTTGGGGAGGGGGTGTTGGCGCTCCTGGGTACAGGGAGGGGGGGGGGTGTTGGAACTCCCGGGTACAAGGGTTTGGGGAGGGGGTGTTGGCGCTCCTGGGTACAGGGTCTATATATAACAACATGTCTTTCAGTTTTCCAAGGGCATAAAAGGCGTTCAGGATGCAAACACCGAACTGCTATCTAAATACAGAAGGGAACTTCACTTGCGCAAGGAGTGTCACAACCAGCTGGTGCGTCTACGAGGTGAGTGAAGTGTGTCATCACCCTAAATTAATTCATTTTATTTATTTATATATATATATATAATTACACACAAATGTATTTTATGATTATTTAAAAAGCCCTTTTTTTTCTCATGTTTTAGAAATAAAAAATTTGAAAATTAGACTCCTGGGGAAAAGCTGTTAATGATCTTCCTATGTACAAATTGACATACATTATTAGGAATTGCCCACTGAAATTTGTTGGGGTATGGCAGCCGTGGCTGGACCAATGAATGAGCTCCTCTTGTAGGTACTCCACCCTGGTACAGGTCCGGGCATGGCTGTGATCCCTTCTCGCTTGTATTCTGGGATGCATGGGACTGATACTGTACTCTGCACATATAATCCTCTGTTCTTATGCTGTGTTGTATTAGGCCACCTGTATGTGATTCTAGGTGCACCACCTGTCTGTTTCAGTCTACCAAATGGCTATGTACCTTGTATCACTGCCATTCGTTTTCAATACAGGAAAATTTGGTTGTTAAAAAAAAGTGAAAATATGAGCTATGACTTATGATTTAACTTTACTAGGTTATCATTAGCTGCGCTGCTAAATGATCATAATCGCTCACATCTGGATGAGTCAGGGGACAGACTCCCCGTCCAGAGGACACTCTTCCCTCACATGCCTCCCCAAACCTTAAAGTATTCTTCCTAATGTTCTCTGTGAGATCAACAAAAAATATTCCCCCAACAATATATCGCTCAACTGTGGCTGCATAACCCCTTATCACAGGAAACATTCGAGTCCTCGCTCGTGTTCGGCCAATAACAGATGAGGATGGTACGGGCCCATGTGCACAGAATGTGGTTACCTTTGACCCAGATGATGATGGGATCCTCCATGTGACACATAAGGGGAAATCTATGAGCTTTGAGATGGACAAAGTATTTACACCAAGTGCCACCCAGGAGGAGGTGAGAGGAGAGCGTGGGGAGACATCTGGAGAAGGGGAAGCAAGTGCAGGGAGACACTGGGGAACGGGAGGCAAGTGCGGGGAGACATTTGGGAAGGCAAGTGCGGGGAGACGTTTTGGGAAGGGGAGGCAAGTGCGGGGAGACGTTTGGGAAGGGGAGGCAAGTGCGGGGAGACGTTTGGGAAGGGGAGGCAAGTGCGGGGAGACGTTGGGGAAGGGGAGGCAAGTGCGGGGAGAGGTTGGGGAAGGGGAGGCAAGTGCGGGGAGAGGTTGGGGAAGGGGAGGCAAGTGCGGGGAGAGGTTGGGGAAGGGGAGGCAAGTGCGGGGAGAGGTTGGGGAAGGGGAGGCAAGTGCGGGGAGAGGTTGGGGAAGGGGAGGCAAGTGCGGGGAGAGGTTGGGGAAGGGGAGGCAAGTGCGGGGAGAGGTTGGGGAAGGGGAGGCAAGTGCGGGGAGAGGTTGGGGAAGGGGAGGCAAGTGCGGGGAGAGGTTGGGGAAGGGGAGGCAAGTGCGGGGAGACGTTGGGGAAGGGGAGGCAAGTGCGGGGAGACGTTGGGGAAGGGGAGGCAAGTGCGGGGAGACGTTGGGGAAGGGGAGGCTAGAGGAGAGCGCGGGGAGGCAAGTGCGGGGAGACACTGGGGAGGTGAGAGGAGAGCGTGGGGAGACACTGGGGAAGGGGAGGCGAGAGGAGAGCGCGGGGAGACACTGGGGAAGGGGAGGCGAGAGGAGAGCGCGGGGAGACACTGGGGAAGGGGAGCAGAGAGGAGAGCGCGGGGAGACACTGGGGAAGGGGAGCAGAGAGGAGAGCGCGGGGAGACACCGGGGAAGGGGAGCAGAGAGGAGAGCGCGGGGAGACACCGGGGAAGGGGAGCAGAGAGGAGAGCGCGGGGAGACACCGGGGAAGGGGAGCAGAGAGGAGAGCGCGGGGAGACACCGGGGAAGGGGAGCAGAGAGGAGAGCGCGGGGAGACACCGGGGAAGGGGAGCAGAGAGGAGAGCGCGGGGAGACACCGGGGAAGGGGAGCAGAGAGGAGAGCGCGGGGAGACACCGGGGAAGGGGAGCAGAGAGGAGAGCGCGGGGAGACACCGGGGAAGGGGAGCAGAGGAGAGCGTGGGGAGACACCGGGGAAGGGGAGGAGAGGGCTGGGAGACATTGGGGATGGAGAGACAAGTGCAGGGAGACACTGGGGAAGGGGAGGCGAGAGGAGAGCGCGGGATACACACATTACTGGAATAGTGAGGGGGGAGTGTGTGTGTATATGTATGTATCTGTGTGTATGTATGTATGTATGTATGTATGTGTATGTATATATACTGGACCTTTTTCTCTTATTTAGGTTTTCAAAGAAGTGTCTCCACTCATTACATCCTGCTTGGACGGTTACAGTGTCTGTATTTTGGCATACGGTCAGACGGGTTCTGGTAAAACTTACAGCATGGAGGTGAGTATCTGGAGAGGCTGTATGTGGAGGGATTATAGTGGATGTTCAGAGGGGCCACATATGGAGGGTATTGTAGCGGAAGGCAGAGGGGCTGTGTGTGGAGGGAGGGATTGTAGGGAAAGTTGAAGAGACTTTGTAGGGGTTGTAGAGGAAAGTCAGGGAGGGGGGGGTGTAGAGTAATTTTAGGGAAAAGTTTGAGAGGCGTGTTAGGTGTTTGGGGACATTGCGTATGTAGGGGATGCCACATGAGTTTGGGGACTGTAGGAAGGTTGGAAGGATCATGTGTGGGGAGGATTGTAAAAGGTGGTGAGAGTGAGGAGTATTGTAGAGGAAAGTCAGAGGTAGGAATGGAGGGATTGTAGAGGAAGGTCAGATGTGTGCAAGTGGAGGGGTTTGGAAAGGAAGGTCAGACAGGTGTGAGTGAAGGGGATTGTAGAGGAAGATCAGAAAGATGCAAGTGGGAGGAATTGTAGAGGGACACAAATGAGGGATTGTAGAGCAAGGTCAGGTGGGTAGGAATGGCAGGATTGTAGAGGAAGGTTGGCTTTTAATACAGTACTTATTATCCTCCAGGGTCCTTCTGCTAATCCAGGCATAAACCAGCGGGCACTGCGCCTTCTCCTCTCCGAGGTCAGCAAGCGGTCTGATTCCTGGGAGCACCATCTAAGCGTCAGCATGGCTGAGATCTACAACGAGTCGCTGCGGTGAGAGCAGACACCAAGGAATGATGGGTGTTAGTGATCTGTGTAGTGATCACAGCTTAATTGAAATGATAGCTGTCAGTATATAGAAAAAGCAGATGATGAGAGTAGTAGTTCCTACACCATGTGACAGATAAAGCCAAAATTTGGAGTATCATGGGACCCTGCAGTGGAAGTGGGGAGGTTCAAAAGTACTAACCTGGAGTTTGATGGCAGTCATGGCCTGCATTGAGGTGGGCATGGGTGACAAGAGTCGTAGCTTGAAAGGGAGGTGCAATGGCAGCCATGGTCTTGAGTTGGGGGGGTGATAGTAGCCATGATCTGGAGTGTCGGATAATTGGAGCCTTAACCTGGGGCAGGAGGTTGATGTTGACCTATAGATAATCTAAGTTCCTTTCTCTGGTACAGGGACCTGCTGGGTGCGGGCAATAATGCCTCTTTAGATATAAAGATATCTCCTGGCAGTGCCGGTGAGCTCTACGTTCCGGGTCTGACGCAGCAGAGTGTACGCGGCATACAGGACATCAACAAGGTGAGCGGCAAGCTTAATACATAAAATCAGCTATCACCATCAGTTGTGATTATTTGTTGGGGTATCTCAACACACAAGCCCCAGAAACCCATCTCCGTGAAGCATCTTCACCTTACAAAACCCAGAGGCCCATCTAGAACCCTATGGGGTATTTCATCTCACAACCCCCAGAGACCATTCTCCCAGTGCTCAGATTGCTTACTGCTTTTTACTCTTTTCACTGCAGATCTTGGAGTTCGGACACAAACAACGAGCCACAGAACATACCAACCTAAACACTCACAGCTCCCGCTCCCATGCCCTCCTTATCCTGACTGCACGGGGCCGGGAGACCAGCACTGGCATCTGTACAACAGGTTGGTCTGGAGGGGTGTCCTCTCAAATATGCAGAGCCCAGTAGATGGAGCTCTAGGTTGGTCTGAAGGGGAATCTTCTATACACAGAACATGGTAGATTGACCTCTAGGTTAGTCTGGAGGGAGGGGAGTCCTCTCATATATGCAGAGCCTGGTACATGATGCTCTAGGTGGGTCTGGAGGGGAATTCCCTTATACAAAAAAGCCCAGTACATGGCGCTCAGTGTTGGTCTGGCAGGGGTGTCCTCTGTTACATGTAGAGTATTCTAAAAAAGCTCTAGGTTGGTCTAACAGAGAGCCCTTTCTTACAAGCAGAACCTACTACATGGCACTCAGGCAAGTCTGGCAGATATTCCTCTCCTATATGCAAAACCCAGTACATGGCATTCTAGGAGAGTCTGGCAGGGAGTCCTCTCATGTGCAGAGCCCTGTGCATGGCACTGTAGGCAAGTATGGCAGGTATTTCTCTCCTATATGCAGAGTTCAGTAGATGGCACTCTAGGCAAGTGTGGTGGGGAGCCCACTACATGGCACTCTAGGCTGGTCTGGCAGGTATTCCTCTCCTATATGCAGAGCCCAGTAGATTTCACTGTAGGTGGGTCTAGTAGGTAGTGCTTTCTTATAGGCAGAGCCAAGGGGATGGCACTGTAAGTGGGTCTGGTGTGCAGTCCTTTCCTATGAACAGAGTCTGGTAGAATGAGCTCTAGGCTGGTCTGGAGGTAGTCCTCTTTTATATGCAGAGGCCAAGAGGTGACACTCTAGGTTGGTCTGGTGGGGATTCTCTCTTTTATATGCAGAACCTGGTAGATTGCACACTAAGTGGGTCTGCTGGGTACTTAGAGCCTGGTAGATGCACTGTGCATGGGTCTGATGTGGGTGACCTTGCATAATACCAAAGCCCTAGAAATGATGGGTTACATACA
This sequence comes from Staurois parvus, assembly GCF_062004578.1. Lineage (NCBI taxonomy): Eukaryota > Metazoa > Chordata > Amphibia > Anura > Ranidae > Staurois > Staurois parvus. The sequence goes on along the minus strand of NW_028318007.1, from coordinate 696,069 downwards.
GTACTGTCTGATGGTGAGTCTTGAACCTCCTTCTCCAGGGAAGCTCTATCTGGTGGATCTGGCTGGATCAGAGAGGGTATCGCGTTCAGGTGCTGCTGGGGAGCGCCTGCGGGAGGCCCAGTGCATCAACCGCTCTTTGTCTGCTCTGGGTGACGTATTCTCGGCGCTGCGCTCCAATCAGGCCCACATTCCATATCGAAACTCCAAGCTCACCTACTTACTGCAAGAGCCGCTCAGCCGAGATGGCAAAGCTCTGCTCCTCTTACAGGTAAGTTAGCAGTGCTAGAGTACTCTTTGCTCTCTATCCCAACTTGGCATGAGTAGCAGCATCAAACTCTCCACCCATGTGAGTTGGTAGAGGCATAACCTATTTACAGGTGGAGCTCTGCTTAAGGTTCATGAACAATGGGAAAACATTTCCTGGAGATGATTCTGAGGACAGAGGAGAAGAACTGTAGAATCGTGCACAGTAATGCCGCAAAATCTGTATAATCTGTGAATTGTTGGAAATACACTGACCCAGCTGCTGTGTAACTTCATTTTTGGGTGCATTATATACAATACATGATTGTATATTGTGCTTTATCCTGTATTTATACACTATAATAGAACTTTTGAAAATTAGCATTTTTATTGCATGTTCTCGTACATTGTCTTATTCTTCAGCCCTAATGAAGGAGGATGTCAGATTTGCCTTCTCTTCAGATCACATACAATAAAGGCTTACAGGACTTTGATCAGATATTTGGCACTCTCAACCTTCTTCTTTACAACTTAATGACTTGGTCCTTCTCTCCTCTGTGCTGCTCAGGTGTCCCCAGCTGAAAGGAACATTAGTGAGTCGCTTTGCTCCCTCCGCTTTGGAGACCGAGTCCGAGCTGTGGAACTAGGAGCACCCAGCAGGAAGATCGAACAGCCACCATCTTCCAGCACAGAGACATCAGAGGTATGGAAGGTAGCCTACAGCTGATGGAACATAATGGGCTTCCAGAAAGCTAAGCTCACTCTTATGAATCCTGCACCATGTTTTATTAGGAACTATACACACTTTACATACTGCACACTTAAATGTGGGGGGGGAGGGAGACACCACGGCACAGGCAGAGCTGCTGCTTCAAAGGTAAAAATATTTAGCCAACACATATAGTGGTGGTCAAGAAATAGGAGTCTCAAATGTGGCCCATGACATGAAAGGGGCCACACACAGTATTCAGTCTGTAATTGCAGTCATAACAGCCCACTTTACAGGTCCGTGTTATCACAGATGATTCACCAACTCATGACCAACACACACTATGATGTAGGAGAACCAGTGAAAAGAAGGTGCAGAAGGAAAGCAAAACTCACAGCTGAAAATATGAGCCATGCTGATGCTCCTATGGTAGGACTGACCATTTTTGCATAGAGTACCCAGTAGTGCTGGAGCCTCCTATAGGCTTGAGATAATGTTCACATTGGGTAGTGTGTGTCTGAACTCTCAACCCAAAAGGACAAGAGAAAACCCTCAGAGCAGATCAGACGAAATGAAGGACAGAGCTCCATATTGAGACATTAGGAGAACAAGTACAGATAAAGGTGGCCACTGCTACTAGATAGACCGTTGTCATTGCTATTGGATACAAACCATGGCCACAAATAATAGATGCTGTATATACCATGACCACTGCTACTGGATTTACACCATGGTCACAGATACTAGATAGACCATAGCATCTGGTACTGGATATACATCATGATTATAGATAGCAGATAAACTGTGGTCACTAAATAATTTATATATATATATATATATATATAAATCTCACACACACTACTGTGCAAATGTTTTAGGAAGGTGGGAAAAATGCTATAAATTAGGAATACTTTCAGAAATAAATGTTAATAGTTTATTTGTATCATTTAACAAAAAATGGCAAGTAAATGAACAGAAGAGAAATCCAAATTAAATCAATATTTGTCATAACCACCCTTTTCCCTTTTTAAACTGCATCAATTTTTCTAGGTACACTTGCACAGTTTTTGAAGGAACTCTGCAGGTAGGTTGTTTCAAACATCTTGGAGAACAAACCACAGATCTTCTGTGGATGTAGGCTGCCGCAAATCCTTCTCTCAATGAAATCCTAAACAGACTTGATGTTGAGATCAGAGCTCTGTGGGGGCCAAACCATCACTTCCAGAACTCCTTGTTCTTTACACTGAAGATAGTGCTTAATGACATTGGCCGTAGCCCTGCTGCAGAATACATTTTGGGCCAGTCACACATCTTCCTGTTGGTATGATGGATAAGTATCTGCCTGTATTTCTCAGCATTGAGGACTCCATTGATCCTGACCAAATCGCCAACTCCAGTTGCATAAATGCAACCACAAATGGGCAAGGAACCTCCACCATGCTTCACTGTTGCCTGCAGACACTCATTATTGTACCGCTTTCCAGGGAACAGACTGGCTCCTGCTATAGGCAAATATTTCAAATTTCGACTCCTCAGTCCAAATATTTTTGTGCATAGTTGAGTCGCTTAGCCTTGTTCCCATGTTGGAAATATGGTTTTTATTGCAATTTTTTTTTCATGAAGCTCACTTCTGGCCAGACTTCTCTGGACAGTAGATGGGTGTATAAGTCCCACTGGTTTCTGCCAGTTCTTTGCCAATACAACTGCTTGATATCTTCTGATATCAATGGGAAGTGAGAATAATGTGTCTTCATCTGCTGCATTAAGTTTTCCTTAACTGATCACTGTTTCTACGGTCCTCAAGTTGCCCATTTCTTTGTGCTTTTTCAAAAGACCTTAAAACAGCACATCTTGAAACACCAGGCTACTTTGAAATCTTTGCCTGGGAGAGACCTTGCCGATGCAATATATCTACCTTGTGTCTTGTTGCTGTGCCAGTAGTCTTGCTATGGTATATGGCCTGTGACATGAAACTGTCTTCCACAACCTCACCTTAGTAGCAGAGTCTGGCCATTCCTTACCCAGTTTTAAGCCTCCTACACAGCTGTTTCAGTTAATGACTGTTTCGACCTACATATGAAATTGATGATCATTAGCACCTGTTTGGCATAACTGGTTATTCATAAACCGGATTCTATTCCTTAAAAAAAAAAAAAAAACTCTAATCCCCGCCTTTTGTGCAAGTGTAAAAACTGATGCTGGTTTGCAGTCAAAGACCTCTTCTGCTCACTCACTTTGCATTTTGTACGTAAATAAAAAAAAAAATTTTTTAAAAGCATTCTTACTTTAAATCTTCACACCTAAAACTATTGTACAGTACTGTGTAATAAATATATATATATATACAGTCAGGTCCATAAATATTGGGACATTGACACAATTCTAAAATTTTTGGCTCTATACACCACCTCAATGGATTTGAAATGAAACGAACAAGTTGTGCTTTAATTGCAGACTGTCAGCTTTAACTTGAGGGTATTTACATCCAAATCAGGTGAATGGTGTAGGAATTACAACAGTTTGAATATGTGCCTCCCACTTGTTAAGGGACCAAAAGTAATGGGACAGAATAATAATCATAAATCAAACTTTCATTTTTTAATACTTGGTTGCAAATCCTTTGCAGTCAATTACAGCCTGAAGTCTGGAACGCATAGACATCACCAGACGCTGGGTTTCATCCCTGGTGATGCTCTGCCAGGCCTCTACTGCAACTGTCTTCAGTTCCTGCTTGTTCTTGGGGCATTTTTCTCTTCAGTTTTGTCTTCAGTAAGTGAAATGCATGCTCAATCAGATTCAGGTCAGGTGATTGACTTGGCCATTGCATAACATTCCACTTCTTTCCCTTAAAAAACTCTTTGGTTGCTTTTGCAGTATGCTTTGGGTCATTGTCCATCTGCACTGTGAAGCGGCGTCCAATGAGTTCTGAAGCATTTGTCTGAATATGAGCAGATAATATTGCCTGAAACACTTCAGAATTCATCCTGCTGCTTTTGTCAGCAGTCACATCATCAATAAATACAAGAGAAGCAGTTCCATTGGCAGCCATACATGCCCACGCCATGACACTACCACCACCATGCTTCACTGATGAGGTGTTATGCTTAGGATCATGAGTAGTTCCTTTCCTTCTCCATACTCTTCTCTTCCCATCACTCTGGTACAAGTTGATCTTGGTCTCATCTGTCCATAGGATGTTGTTCCACAACTGGGAAGGCTTTTTTAGATGTCGTTTGGCAAACTCTAATCTGGCCTTCCTGTTTTTGAGGCTCACCAATGGTTTACATCTTGTGGTGAACCCTCTGTATTCACTCTGGTGAAGTCTTCTCTTGATTGTTGACTTTGGCACACATACACCTACCTCCTGGAGAGTGTTTTTGATCTGGCCAACTGTTGTGAAGGGTGTTTTCTTCACCAGGGAAAGAATTCTTCTGTCATCCACCACAGTTGTTTTCCGTGGTTTTCCAGGTCTTTTGGTGTTGCTGAGCTCACTGGTGCATTCCTTCTTTTTAAGAATGTTCCAAACAGTTGTTTTGACCACGCCTAATGTTTTTGCTATCTCTCTGATGGGTTTGTTTTGTTTTTTCAGCCTAATGATGGCTTGCTTCACTGATAGTGACAGCTCTTTGGATCTCATCTTGAGAGTTGACAGCAACAGATTCCAAATGCAAATAGCACACTTGAAATGAACTCTGGACTTTTTATCTGCTCATTGTAATTAGGATAATGAGGGAATAACACACACCTGGCCATGGAACAGCTGAGAAGCCAATTGTCCCATTACTTTTGGTCACTTAACAAATGGGAGGCACATATGCAAACTGTTGTAATTCCTACACCGTTCACCTGATTTGGATGTACATACCCTCAAATTAAAGCTGACAGTCTGCAGTTAAAGCACAACTTGTTAGTTTCATTTCAAATCCATTGTGGTGGTGTATAGAGCCAAAAATGTTAGAATTGTGTCGATGTCCCAATATTTATGGACCTGACTGTATATATATATATATATATATATATATACACACACACATACATACACACACCATGGCCAGCACTACTAAATAGACCATGACAAGGGCTACTGCATATACCATGTCCAATGCTACTATAAGCCATAATCTGGATCTATGAAAATCTTTGCAGACATAGTAGAAAAATTAAAGTCCCAGTGATGCATCTATAATGACTAATTGGTTTTCATTCACAGAGTGACACCCCCTCACCACGTGGAGTCAGGAACACATCTGTACGAAGAAAAGCTCCCAGCTCAGGTATCTGTGCATAGTGTTGTTAAAGTGGAACTCCAGCCAGGCATGGTGGAAATGGATCAGAGGCTCCGGGTTTGTCATCCATGTTCCCCTTGTGAAGAATTTATATCCTTATGGCCACAAATAAAGCAGTTTCTCTGTCCCATGGCACAGCCCAGTCCCTTCTGAGTTGAGTGCCAGGATACAGCTCAACTCAGTCCCTCACCTGCTAAGTACCATGACACAGCTCAAAACAGTCCTGCCTAAGCCAACAAAAGTGAATATAGTGTGCAGTAACTCAGGGCATCTGATCAGGATGGTGCTGGTTAGATGAAGGAAATTTCTGATCGGTTGCCTGTGTTCCACCATGTTTTGTGCTGTCTCTCCCTATTATTCCCTTCTCCTTCCACCCAAATGAAGATCCAGAACAGAAATGGTCATTTTTTTTTTTTTTTTTTTAGTGCGCCACCGAATAGGGCCATCGTAAGGGCCACACTGAAGCTTAGAACAATCCTGAACTGAAGCCGGTATGGAGGAAAGGATGGAGCTCCAGAATGAGGAGACGACAGTTGCACCTTGCGCTACAACTACATAAACTGATAATGCTGCCTGTTTTATATTTCTACTTTTAATATATTTATAGAGAATTAATACTTTATTACAGAGTATTTTATACTTAAAATGGCTGCTGTTTTTTTGTTCAGCGAGGTCACATGTGTGGAAGGAGGCGTGGCTGATGACAGTATAATCGTTAAACACGATACTCACACGTGTAACATAAAATATGAAGTTTGATTTATTGTCTCTAGAAAGGACAAAACAGGTGACGACCAGCGGTCTCTGGACACCGCACATGCCAATTTCAGGACTTTCCATACTAGTAAAATTCCCTCTCCCAATAACTGGCATATCCACAGTACTGATTAATAAATAGTTCCTCCACATGACAGTTCAGCACCGGCAAAGAATTGTGGGCATTCACCCATGGTATTCCAGCTTATTCCAATGCAGACATTAGGAGGTGTAGCTCTCGAAATGCACTTCCATACCGGCCGCTCTGGGATGCTCGGCTCTTCACCAATAACGAGAGGCACCGGAGCTGCTTGTAGCACATCTTACACTTTGTCAGTCTGCAGAAAGAGGAAAGAACAGGTTACTGGAGGGCAGACGGCCACTTTGTAGGGTAGAGGGGCAGTGTGCATATCTAAAGGCACAAGGCTTTCTATGAATTAAAAGTAGGCAACATTCGCTCAACCCAATGAGAAGCTCAATGAATAAACTCTTACCTCTCCTCCCGAGAAATGTCCACACCCACTGAGGGTGGAGCTGACAGCATGTCTGTGATCAGTGGGAGGAACCTCTGCAGCACCAACTTCAGGGAAATGCAGCCGGTCTGCACATAGCTGAGAAGACACAAAGAGGAATCAGACCAAAAAGAGGAGTAGGATGCCCCTGGAGGTGAAGGATAGATGAAGCAGGATGGCCCCTGGCAGTTGACAGCTGGGCAGCCATCACTTAATGCCAGTGTCCAATGCAGTCCCAGGTACTTACCTTTCGTATTTGCTCTGTAGGAGTTTGTCTATCTGCGGGAGGATGGTCAAACACAGATCCAGCTTCCACAGCGACCTGTAAATGACAGTTGTTAGAATCCAGGTAGAGACAGGAAATGTTCAATCGCAACTTTTAGACTTACGCTTTCTGGTTGATGATATTTAACATGTCCACAACCACCGATAAGTCATTTACTGCCACAGCGGAGTCCATGGAGGTCTGTGACACAGATGTTCAATCAATTACAGGGCAGAAACATCAAACCAGTATTATATAAATCCCCCTTCAACTGGATAGTGGTATGATCCTACATCCCCATAGATTTCCCACATCTCATTGGATAGTGGGATGACCTGAGGTTTCCACAAGAGATATCCCTAACCCACAGAATAGTGGTATGACTTGATATCCCCAGAGCTATCCCCCATTTTAATGGATAATGGTATGACCCTATATTCCCAGAGATTTCTCCCAACTCAATGGATATTAGTATGACCGGATGTCTCTAGAGATAGTCACCTGTGGTGTGATCCTACATCCCAAGGGATATCGAATCACCTAATTGAAGAATGGGTCCCCAGAGTTCTTCCCCCTTCTCACTGAACAGTGGTTTGACCCGATATACCCCCACCCATATAATTAGATAATGGAGTGACCCAAGGATATTTCACAACTGACTGGATAGTTGTATGGTCCTACAGCCCCAAGAATATACCACCACCTTACCAGATCATGGGGAAACCCTAATGATGTAGGGCTGTACCATTATCTACTTAGATGGGGATATATTTCTAAGGATGTAGGGCTGTACCACTACCCCGCAAAGATAGGGAGGTATTTCAGGGGCCATAGGGCTGTATCACTATCTACTGAAATTCAGGGGATACCTCCTTGAGACACAGGGTTGTCCCACGATCTACTTAGATGGGGAGATATTTCTGTGTCCCAAGGAGGTATCCCCTGAATTTCAGTAGATAGTGATATAGCCCTATGGCCCCTGAAATACCTACCTATCTGCGCAGGGTATTGGTACAGCCCTACGCCCCTTCCCTTCTCCTGCTCACCATCAACATTCTCCTGACCTCCGTCTTTCTTCTCTGATCCCCTCCCCCTTCGGCCAACCCTGTCTCCCTCTTCCTGGATGCCCCTCTTTCCTTCTCACACAGGAGGATTCTCTCACCTTGATGTCCCCAGTGCTCCATACCGCTCTCACTGTGTCCAGGTTGCGCATGCGGCTGGTCAGCACCATACACATTGTGTCATGCCCCTTCCGAATTTGACCCATGGCTTCCTCATCCCCAACTTCTGTTGGAGATGAGCCCTTTACCACCTGCAGAGGAAGAAGGGGGACGATGACAAACAGTTGCGGAGTGTCTGGGTAATATAAAATACCATCAACATCACTTACTGGAAGGAAGTCAGCCACCTTCAACCCGATAGGCTCCTTTCTGGCAGCAGAGATGACTGGGGGGTGGCTGGGGGTGGAAGGGGCAGCAGGGGGATCTGGGTACACTGTGGGTGTAGAAGATGCCACAGGAGGTCTGTTCAGCTGTTCACGCTGCAGGAAGGAAATAATCCAATATCAAGACAAATCCATTAGAACTAAAAGAGGTGAAGATGTGTATGAGGTGCTGTTCATGGACGAGCAATGTCATGGTGAGCACTTTTCTCCACAGTGACACCATCGCGTCATAAGATCGCATATTTCACAGGCAGACTTTATTCACCATATAGAAAAAAAATAATTCTGAACACCAACAAATGCTACAAAAAAGGCCAAAACAAATATTTCCAGATTTCTGAACTCTTCACCCTAAACACTGAGCTGGTGAAAAGATATTTTTACTTAAAGCAAAATCTATTTCTCAAAAGTACATTGAGGGTCACAGGAATTCAGAAACAGTTTATAATGCCACCTTCATGAGGTTGTGACACCAACATGCCTCAGGTTTGTGGAAAAGCAGTAGAGAGCACGATCATAAACACAGGGAGAGGGGAGGACCCGTGCCCCTCAAATGGACTCCAAGAAAAAGTTTTTACAGAGAGTACAAAGATCTTATTTTGTTTTTCATTCATTAAGGGACGCACAAATTCAGAAACAGCTGGGAGGGCCAAAAGCAGTTCAACTGAGAGGTGGGCAACAGCCACCAACAGGCCTATAAGAAAGGACTGGGAACTGTTTGCAACTCAGGACTACTTGAAAGACCAACACCCTGAATCTGAAGCAGATGAGGTGAAGCCCCCAGCCAGACAGGAGAAACTGCCAACAACCAAGGGAAGACCATAGAGGATTAAACAGGATACTCTAGACCAGGACAGGAGAGAAGAGATAACTGCCAAGGGGAACGATACCAACCAAAAGAACATACATCCTGAACTATCAAGAGGCTGTGAAACCAAAAAAACCCACCAAAACAGTTGGAGCATCATAACTACCGGACAAGCAAGAAATAGACCAAAAATGTTGTGTGGTCAACAGAAAACAATAAAAAAAAAAAATACACGAAGACAAGTATACTGCATCCCCAGCCTGATGCAAGAGAACACCAAAAGAAAACAAAAAGGATGGGCAAAAAACATTCACATCAACACCAGGAGGTGTCATTGGGGTCTTCTAGAGGAACTCTGCAGGACCTGCCAAACCTTGAGCAAAGAACACGGTTCTAATAATTATCAGACATGCCCTATACAAGAAAGTATCTATAGTCCTAGAGCAAGCGACAGAAACCTTATCCACACAGCTAAGAACATCCACCTAATTAAGAGCATGACCAAGGAAGGATTTGGAGACTCCGTCATAGAAGGACCATCTCCAGATAATCAGGTCACACAAAGGTCTCTGAACACACTGTATCATCAACAGGGAATACCTAACCTAAGGATTCCAGTGTGTTCTTCCTACTGAAAATCCAGAAGACTGCAGAGCCCTCCAGTGATGATTTCTGTCTGCCATGCATAAAATAAAACCTCTTCTTTTGGTAAGGAGACACTGGCTGAGGTGCGTCAAAAGCCCATGAATTGTCTCGAAGTAACCCATGCAGTTGAAAACAGAACTCCACGTCATCCAGTGTAGGGACTAGGGTTTTGGCCAGTCACAGGGAGGACTCTCAAACCTTCCTAGAGTTGAAGGCCCAGCAACACCCTAGGAGATATCAAAGAGTCCAACTCAGTTAGCAAACTTACAGTGGGATCTCTCGAAGAAGCACTGACCATCAGTTCCAGAGAAAGAGACTAAAGCCCAACGAATGGGAACACCAGAAAAGATTCACTACTGTGTGCACTTACCATAGAATATTAGTGAGTGATAGCTGAAGGAGATGCCAGACACATGGGGTGCCCTGAATAAAATTACCCAAGGACACATCCAGAGGTACTAACAGCACCTCGCTTGTAGAAGTGGGAGCACACCTTCATACAGAAGTCTAATTAGAGGAGTCAGCTGATCTCTGTCTTCAAACCCTAAGGATGAGTGGGGATTAAGCTCTTAAAGCTGATAAGTACTTGGTGGCAAAGATGAAGGAGAAGGATAGGATTCCTCCAACCCCTCAAAGGACTTCCCCCACACTTCCTAAATTTCAGACAACAGTATGAGGATGTGGTGCCTTAAGAACAGTCGAGAGCGACAGTGGTCACAAGCCTGGACTGGTTTAAGTGCCCAGAGTCTGTAGTGGATTGCACCAGAGCACATTTACAGACTTTGGGGGCAGAATTCCCAAGTAACTGAGTACAGGCAGCAAGAAAATCCAGAATGGACATGGAAGTCCCTGTGGACATAGGGGAGGCCTTGGCCTCTCCTGACAGAGCTGAAGAAGACTCTGATGACAACCCTATCACAAAAAGGGTCCCAAGTTCCAGGTATCGGTTCCTTCTGGGGATACCAAATAAACACACCCAGAACCACTAGAAGAGTATGAGCTGATGTTACCCAAGGCAGTGGGACTGTCCTCTGCGTGTCCTTGCGAAAATATGCTGGCCCAGTATGTAGCATAGCCTCAGGTACTCATAGACCCAGGCAGCTGGTGCTGATGAGGGATAAGTAGCCAGAGGAGACCAAATCAAAGTAGGCATTCAAAGGAACCAAACCAGAGATTCATGTGGTGCTTCAAGAATAGGAGCAGCAGGGCGGCGGTGCTTTCTCTGGGCTAAACAGTTGGAAAGAGCGCAGAACGTGTGGCACTCTACTGATCGTATGATGTCAATTCTCATTTCCTCAGCCTTAACCTTAACTGCAGTAAAACCAGCAGTGGTGCATTATTTCAATAGGTGCTAAACAGTGGAACAGTGAGGTAGCCTCCCAGTGCTTCAGCCAATACAGCCTTGTTGAGCAATTCTTCAGAGACAGGGTCACACTTGGGACTGTGCCATGACTCTGGACTCGGAAAGTGCTAACCATACACAAAGGTGTCCATATTGCACAGGCTCAGTGCCCGAAGATCCCAATCCAAGCTAGCCTTCCAACATTCAGTCCAGCAAAGGTTCAAGTACGGCCTCCAAAGCTAGGGCTGAGGAAATGGTAATCTAAATAGCTGCTGTACAGAGATGAGCTCAGGAAAGAAACTTGATTAAAGTCACTGAAGACTAAATTCCACAAAGCAAGGAAGGCTAACAAAAAAATAATTAAACTTTTTTCAGCAGAGAGGAAAAAAAAGGCATCCAACCTCCAAGGAAACTAGCAAAAAATGAGGCACGCTAGGCATTGGTGTGGTTATAATGGAATGGCCACAATGTTTCGGTTTCCAGTGTCCAAATCTCCTGTAGACAGCAGTATAACTCAGCAGTATATAATATATGAATTCTTGTGTTCCTCAATGGAAAAGAAAGAAACTTCAATAAAAAAAAAAAAATACACCAGAAGTTCACCAGGCCTTTCAAGACCCAAATCTTCACAGCACATCTCATCTTTTTCTTAGAACACAAAATAGACTTACATTTTTCTTTATGGCGGTGACCGGTGTGACAACTTCTGCTGCTGGCGGGACAGACTCCTTCACAGGGACACATTCTAAAGAACACAACATGGACAGTGACAATGGGCAGACAGGAAATGGGGTCCTAAATACAGGCTGTTATGGTCATCACAGTAAACACACAACTTCCTCTTACCATCTTCTGGGGGGGCCGGGAAAGGCTCGCTGTCACGTGGAGGAGTCCGTGCTAAAAATGTGAAAAATAAAATATGGAGATGGGAAAATACATACATAGACAGCAAACAGGTTGGTACAGAGGAGCGCAGGATGGGGAGTGTACAAGGAACACAGTGAAGACGGGGAAATACCTGACAGGCAAAAAAGGGGAGAAGTGGCCAGAAAAGGTAAAATGGCAGCAGAGGAGGGCAGGATGGGCTGTGTAAGTGGGCACACACTGGTAACAGGTTAAGGGTCTGGCACGCACAGAGGTAGAGAAGATGGCAGGGAGGGTAAAGTGATGGCAGAGAAAAAACTGGCAGGGTCAGAGGGGAAGGAGAGGGCAGGGTGGGTAAAGTGGTGTCAGAAAAGGGCAGGGTGGGTAAAGTGGTCGCAGAGGAAGTGCTGGCAAGGTCAGAGGGGAAGGAGACAAAAGGGCAGAGGAAGAGCTGGCAGTGTCAGAGGGGGACAAGAGGAGGGCAAAGTGGTGACAAAAGAAGGGTTTGCAGGCAGGAGATCCCTGGACTCACAGATTGCATTCTTCGGTTGGAAGATTTCATTGAACTCCTCTGGATTCTGGATCTCAGCACTGGACTCCTTCTCATCCTCATCACTGCTCGGACTCGCTCTGTGGATATCAGATAAATATGGGGATTACAACAGAAATGTTTAGATAAAGGACATGTCTCTCCTGCATACGGGATTCGAGTCTTGGTGTCTCTGATGTCAGGGCAGTGTGTTATTTCTCTGTTTTGGAGGGGTTTTATTATATAGATTTAGGGCCACGTTTCTCACCTCTTTGGTTTGCTGCAGGTGGTAGACGGTCTCTCATAGATTCTCCTCAATGAGGATGCGGAGGGTGTCGGCTGACTGATGGGGATCTCAGTTGGAAGAGACCCCTGTGGCTCTGATCCAATTAGTTTCACACGGTTCAGGTCTACCACAAAGGAGGAGACATTTGTCTGGGCAATAGAGACACCAATCTGCAAAAACAAAAAAACACTCTATGGTGACACCAGTACAACACCACTAATTAGCACACAGCCTCCCCCCCATTCCCCTTCAGCACATACCCTCCCTATCACCAACCAGGACATAGAACACCAAATCACCCCCTCCCCAAACTCACTCTACCCATCTAGCTCATATACAGTGCCCACCCTTTCCTGACCAGAACACAGACACCTGCCCTTGACCCCCTCCCACCACTATCAAACACACAGAGACTTGCCCTACCCCTGTTCCCCACCACCAGCACACACACCCTCCAAAATGCCTCTCACTGACCAGCACACAAACCACTCCTGAACAATCCCTCCTGGCCATCATAGACAACCTCTCCTAAACTACCTCCCCCCACTCTCCCCATTAACACACAGACACCGTCTCTATCCCCAACCCTGCTTCCTACCAGCTGGTTGTTGCAGAGGGACAGGTCAGAGACTTTGCCCCATGACACAGGGACGGTATCAAAGCAGCGCTCAGGTTCCCAGCCATAGACTCGAAGAGCATCGCGGCCTCCACAGAAGAGACATCCGCCATCACCACTGAACAGAATCGTTCTAAAAAGGGACAGACATACAATATTACTACTAAAATCAGAAAACCTGAGAAGATGGATCTACATTCCAACACATTGCCAATGTCATTTCTCTGGCATATTCTAATTGGTTGCTAAAAGCAACAGCACCTCCCCTGTCTGACTTTACTAAGGAGCAATTGGAGGAGCTGAGAAGATAGTGGAGCCCAGGCAGGGGGATGCCAATCTGCAGATAAATACCAGGATGTAGGCCAGCTGTGTCATGTGACAGAAGGGCCAACAGATTCCACCTAAGCTCAGAGATGGGTAAAGGAACCAAAGAAGAATCTGTTGTCTATAGAAGCCTTTTTCAACCAAGATGCCTTCACAAAATGTCTAAAAATTGCCCAAAAATTGTATACAAGCCAGCGAGTGGATCAAGCCTGCCTTTTAGCTACTCAAAGCCACAGGTTTTCATTGTACACCATTACAACTTTCTGGCCACTGGTGTCCTAACAACCAATGACGTCATTGGTTGATAAGGAGGACGTTGGACATCTGCACCGCACCGCACCTTTGTTTGCCCCTCCCCTGCCCCTCTCCATTAGCACTGGGGTCACATTAGCTAAATGAGGGAGAAAAAGTGATGGAGAAGAGAAACATTGGAATACTAGTCAGTACCAATGTGCAAAGGCATATTTGCTTCGGAAGAATAAATCACCTGTGATTGGCTGTCCATTGTAGTGTAAGGCTGCGCACAGACAAGAGACGGCAGACATGTTTGCTCTCTGCCATAGACATGTATGCTCAGTCCTACTGCTAGTGGCCACATTATTACCCGTCCAATCACTGTTCCTGTGCGACAGCAGTCAGGGGCTCCCTAAACTCACAGACATGAATTTGTCATCCAATCAGATCATGTTCATAGGTTTCTGAGGATGCTGGGAAGGAAGCTCTATGGGATGAATACAACATGTCCCGGCCCACAATCCCCAGCAGTAAGTCTCACCTGAAAGGAGTCGCTTCTCCTTCCACACAGCCAACCAGCTGGAACTTCTCCAGATCCCAGAACCTCACAGTCCTGCAATACCAAGAGAGTGAGATTGAGAATAACGGGATACACGTCACCAAATACAGAGAGAAGTCTGCCCCTCTCCTTACCTGTCTGCACTCGCTGAGGCCAGCAAATACTCATTGGGGTGAAACTCCACAATCTGGACCGGCCCCCGGTGTTCCGTAAACTCTGACATAATCTTCCCGGCACTCAAATCCCAGAGCTGGAGGGCAACATGGAGTCAGTGGAGTAAATGCTGGTATGTCTACAAATACCCTTATGCCCCATGACCCAGACATCCCCACCCCTATATTATACCATTTACAAACATTGCCTTCCCTCATTATCCCCTCCCTCCTAGATTGTAAGCTGCAAGGAGCAGAGCCCTTGAACCCCTCGTGTATTGCATTGTATTGTTATTGTACTGTCTCATGTATTGTCTCCCATTGTAATGTACAGCGCTGAGCGAACGGTTGGCGCTTTATAAATACTGTATAATAATAATAAAATAATAATAATTATCTTACTATAGACCATCTACAGACATCGCTGCCGCCGCCGCCGCCCCCCCCTTATCCCAGGTCAGACTGTCTACATACATTGCCTTCCCCTATTATATTACTATAGACCATCTACAGACATCACCCCCCCATTATCCCAAGTCAGACTATCTACATACATTGCCTTCCCCTGTTATCCAAGCTCAGGCCATCTATAGTTTCCCCAACACAGCAGTATATACTGTAAACTCTTCATTACTCTGGGTAGGAAATCTGCCACTAACCTTCACACTGCTGTCCTCTGAAGAGGATGCCAGCCACTTGCCATCCGGGCTGAACCGCAGACAGCGCACAGCTTGTGTGTGACCCTGCAGAAGGAAGAGAAGAAGTCATAACTGAAGGAGTAACATGGTGACTACAGGTGGCTGTAGGCAGCGCTACACTCACCTTATATCGAAACACACAACCTTTCCTCCGCACATCCCAGAGCTGTACAACACAGAGAGAAACAACATATCAGAATCAGATTACAGCCAAGATGAGAAACCAGATTTCACTTCACTGGTTCAGAAGAGACATTCAAGAGCCCTCACTGGACGGATTCCTGTTCAGCAGAACACAGACACTCCACAACAACTTCTACACACACATGGCTAACAATGGCAGAACAAAACGTCTGACCAATAGACTGAGCATCCTCTCAACCAATCAGCTTCTCACTTTCCTATAGGGAAGACACCGATTGGTTGCTGGGAGAGACACAGACTGTCCTTCACACAACTGACATGTTTGTACCTTAATATTTGTGTCAAGGGACCCGGATGCCACAAATTCCCCATAGGGATGGAAATCCAGACTGCAAATGCTGGCCTTGTGACCCATTAACGTTCTCTGTACTGAGGAGAGGAAGACGTTACACACAGACATCAAGATTCAGCTTTTATAGAGAAAAACTCAAGCTGGTAACTTAGATCTTACTCTTGGCTTCTTCCATATTCCAAATCCGCAAAGATCCAGACTGCGATCCGGCAACAATCAGCTTCTCCGATGGGTTGAACCTCACGCTCTCCACTGGGGATGTGTGACCGGTCAGACTCTACCATACCAAACAAATTGAAGTTATATTGGGGGGGAAGCAGAGAGACAGAGATGATGGGATGAGGGGGGAGAGAGAGACAGAGATGTAGTGGGGGGGGGGGGGGTGCGCAGAGAGATGGAGAGGTGGGAAAAACAGAAACCGTGAGGGGAGGAGGCACATGAAAAGTTGGAGGGGGGTGGGGGTGATGTAGGGACACACAGAACAATGTACAGAGGAACAGTAGCAGATCACAAACTGCTCTCACCATGATGCAGTTGGGTTTATTCACGGACCACAGGTTGACTCGGCAGTCCTCTCCCCCCGTGGCCAAGAGACGGCCTGAACTCTTCCCCAATGCCACAGCTGACACATTGCTGGCGTGAGCAACAAACTCCTCTACAAGATGTGAAGAGACAATATGAGGAGGAGGGACAAGACAGAGTGAATAGACAACACGGAGAAGACAGACAGACACACATCACAGACAAGACAGGAGCACAGGCAGGCAGGCAGATGACATGGTCAAAACGGGCAGCCAGTCAGATAGACGACACGGACGGGGCGGGCAGCCGGACGACACGGACGGGGCGGGCAGCCGGACGACACGGACGGGGCGGGCAGCCGGACGACACGGACGGGGCCGGCAGCCGGACGACACGGACGGGGCCGGCAGCCGGACGACACGGACGGGGCCGGCAGCCGGACGACACGGACGGGGCCGGCAGCCGGACGACACGGACGGGGCCGGCAGCCGGACGACACGGACGGGGCCGGCAGCCGGACGACACGGACGGGGCCGGCAGCCGGACGACACGGACGGGGCCGGCAGCCGGACGACACGGACGGGGCCGGCAGCTAGTCAGATGGACGACGCCGACGGAACCGACAGACGGACGACGCCGACAGACGGACGACGCCAACAGACGGTTGGGGCCAACACGGACGGGGCCGACAGACGGACGACACGGACGGGGCCGACAGACGGACGGGGCCGACAGACAACACGGACGGGGCCGACAGACTTACGCAGCTTCCATGTAGTTTTCGTCATCCCCGGCGCAGCCATGTTGGTGTGTAGCTGGGAGAATTCTGCCCCCAGAGGGGTCGGACCCCCCAGTAACCGGCCTTGGTGGACAACTATGAAGTATCACATAGGGTACCTGCCAGACAAAACATAGTTATCATTATAGAGGATTTATATTATTATTATTATCCAGAAGAAGAGGGGCACAGGGGAGGGGAGGGGGCACAGAGGAGTGAGGGACACACAGGGAGGGCAGGGGGCACAGAAGAGGGGGGGACACACAGGGAGGGCAGGGGGCACAGAGGAGGGGGGGACACACAGGGTGGGCAGGGGGCACAGAGGAGGGGGGGCACACAGGGAGGGCAGGGGGCACAGAGGAGGGGGGAGGGGGACACACAGGGAGGGCAGGGGAACAGAGGAGGGGGACACACAGGGAGGGCAGGGGGCACAGAGGAGGGGAGAACACACCGGGAGGGCAGGGGGCACAGAGGAGGGGAGAACACACCGGGAGGGCAGGGGGCACAGAGGAGGGGAGAACACACCGGGAGGGCAGGGGGCACAGAGGAGGGGAGAACACACCGGGAGGGCAGGGGGCACAGAGGAGGGGAGAACACACCGGGAGGGCAGGGGGCACAGAGGAGGGGAGAACACACCGGGAGGGCAGGGGGCACAGAGGAGGGGAGAACACACCGGGAGGGCAGGGGGCACAGAGGGGGGGACACACAGGGAGGGCAGGGGGCACAGATGAGGGGGGGCACACAGGGAGGGCAGGGGGCACAGATGAGGGGGGCACACAGGAAGGGCAGGGGGCACAGATGAGGGGGGGCACACAGGGAGGGCAGGGGGCACAGATGAGGGGGGGCACACAGGGAGGGCAGGGGGCACAGATGAGGGGGGGCACACAGGGAGGGCAGGGGGCACAGAGGAGGGGAGAACACATCGGGAGGGCAGGGGGCACAGAGGAGGGAGAACACAGCGGGAGGGCAGGGGGCACAGAGGAGAACACATCGGGAGGGCAGGGGGCACAGAGGGGGGGGGACACACAGGGAGGGCAGGGGGCACAGAGGAGAACACATCGGGAGGGCAGGGGGCACAGGGGGGGGGGGACACACAGGGAGGGCAGGGGGCACAGAGGAGAACACATCGGGAGGGCAGGGGGCACAGGGGGGGGGGGACACACAGGGAGGGCAGGGGGCACACACAGGGAGGGCAGGGGGCACAGAGGGGGGACACACAGGGAGGGCAGGGGGTACAGAGGAGGGGGGCACACAGGGAGGGCAGGGGGCACAGAGGAGGGGAGAACACATCGGGAGGGCAGGGGGCACAGAGGAGAACACATCGGGAGGGCAGGGGGCACAGAGGAGAACACATCGGGAGGGCAGGGGGCACAGAGGGGGGGGGGCACACAGGGAGGGCAGGGGGCACACACAGGGAGGGCAGGGGCACAGAGGGGGGACACACAGGGAGGGCAGGGGGCACAGAGGAGGGGGGCACATAGGGAGGGCAGGGGACACACATAGGGAGGGGGGGGGACACAGAAGAAGAAAGAGAGGGAGGGACAGAGGGGAGAAAGGGGGAGGTGGGTGGAGGACAAGGAAAGGCACAGGGGAAGGAAGGGGGGCAGAATGGTAAGGCAGGGGGCACACACCTCTCCTATCCTTCCCCAGGGGGTCTCTCACCTCTCCGCTTTCACGGGGGTCTCAGGTGTTGGTCACGTGTTCTTATGTCTTCTCTCCCACTCGCTGTTCCCTGACAACCAACTTCACAACAAAGCTCCGGACCCCGCCCCCAACGGTGAGCGTCTACATCATTCTGTCGCGCCGAGTGATCCCCGTGGCCATACCAGTTCCTGGCAGTGGAGTCTCCGCCCCCTATGTGACTGAGCTACAAGGACCCTCCCCATTGAACTCAATTAGGGTTTATGCAGATACCGGGCCAAAACAAGATGGGGGTAGAGAAGGAGTAGGTTTACCGGGCGTTGTGTTGAGGAGGGGGGTGCACAGGAAGGTGGGGGGGCTAATGGGGGGAGCTTTAGGTTTTCACCTTCCTTTCAGCCTGCAGGTGGCGGAAGAGAGCTGGCGCTGAGACTGAGAACTCACTTTAGTCACAATGCGGGCCGATGGGTAGTGAGGGCGGAAATGCTCTTCTTCCTGAACAACCTTGTCATGTGACATATAACGTGACCTAAGAGGGGAAAGAAGGAGGAGCTACCTTCATTCTGGGCTGAATGATCTGTAAGTAAAAGGGGGAGGGAACTGAGCACCACACCCTCCTCCTCAGACCTCTCCACTCCTCCTCAGACTCCTCCCCTCCTCCTCAGACCTCTCTTCTCCTCAGACCTCTCTTCTCCTCCTCATCAGACCCCTCCCCTCTTCCTCCTCAGACCCCTCCCCTCCTCCTTAGACCTCTCCTCTCCTTCTCAGACCCCTCCTCTCCTTCTCATAACCCTCCTCTCCTCCTCAGACCTCTCCTCTCCTTCTCATAACCCACCCCTCCTCAGACCTCTGCACTCCTCCTCAGACCCCTCTCCTCCCCCCCAGATCCCTCTCTTCCTCTCCAGACCCCTCCCTTCCTCCTCAGACCCCTCCTCTGCTCTCATCCTCCTCAGACCCCTCCTTCCCGGGCCCCTCGCTTCTTCTCCTCAGACTCCTCTCCTCCTCCTCAGACCCCTCCCCTCCTCAGACCTCTCCCCTCCTTCTCAGACCCCTCTCTTCCTCCTCAGAAGCCTCCCCTCCTCTTCAGACCCCTCCCTTCCTCCTTAGACTTCTCCCCTCCTCCTCATGCCTCTCCACTCCTCCCCAGACCCCTCTCCTCTCCTCCTCAGATCCCTCTCTTCCTCCTCAGACCCCTCTCTTCTTCTCTTCTCCTATCCTCTTCAGACCCGTGCCCTCCTCAGATCCCTCTCCTCTTCTCCTCAGAACCCTACCCTCCTCAGAACCTTCTCTTCTTCTCCTCAGACCTCTCCCCTCCTCCTCAGTCCTCTCCCCTCCTCCTCAGACCCCTCTCCTGTTCTCCACAGACTCCCTTAGCCTCCTCACTTTCTTACAGTATTTGTACATTGCAGGAAAATGCGCAAATTGTGTTTCCACAATGCACAAAAATGCACAGGGCTTTTGCAGGCTTGCAGTGGTGCATTAAATCCTAATGGCCGCCTCCTGCACCTTGCTAATATGTGCGCTTTTGCACTCAATTATCTGTGCCACAACGCACAAGTTTCACAATACCATGCATTTTGGTGCAACACAATTTTTTAAAAGGGTCCTGTACTTCTTTCGTACATTTTTAATGTATAGTGCAGTCATTAAATGTCATTGAAATGAATGAGCTGTCCTATAACTGCTGTAAAAAACCATGCGTGTACCAGCCTTAGTGTGAACAAAGACTTAGGGCTAGATTAGACTGCAGTAGCCCTCTGAATAACAATTCACATTGGATCACTTTTCATCCATTGTTTTTTCCACCTTCACCCAGGGCACTGTATTACCGGCACTGGATATATGTGTCCTCTCATCTCACAATATACTACACTACAGTATACACTCACCAACCACTTTATTAGGTACACCTGTTCAAGTGCTTATTAACACAAATTGCTAATCAGCAAATCATATGGCAGCAACTCAATGTGTTTAGGCATCTAGATGTGAAGAAAACTTTCTGAAGTTCAAACTAAGCATCAGAATGGGGAAGAAAGGGGATTTAAGTGATTTTGAACGTGGCATGGTTGTTGGTGCCAGACGGGCTGGTCTGAGTATTTCAAAAACTGCTGATCTGGGATTTTCACGCACAACCATCTCTAGGGTTTACAGAGAATGGTCTGAAAAAGAGAAAATATCCAGTGAGCGGCAGTTGTGTGGATAAAAATGCCTTGTTGAGGTCAGAGGAGAATGGGCAGACTGGTTCGAGATGATAGAAATGTAACACTAACTGAAATAAGCCCTCGTTACAACCAAGGTATGCAGAATACCGTCTCTGAACGCACAACACGTCCAACCTTGAAGTACATGGGCTACAGCAGCAGAAGGCCACTCCTGTCAGCTAAGAACAGGAAACGGAGGCTACAGTTCGCACAGGCTTACCAAAATTGGACAATAGAAGATTGGACAAAACGTTGCCTGGTCTGATGAGCCTCAATTTCAGCTGCAAAATTTAGATGGTAGGGTCCAGAATTTGGCATAAACAACATGAACTCATGGATCCATCCTGCCTTGTATCAACAGTTCAGGCTGGTGGTGTCATGGTGTAGGGGGATATTTTCTTGGCACACTTTGGGCCCCTTAGTATCAACTGACCATCGATTAAACACCACGGCCCTCCTGAGTATTGTTGCTGAACATGTCCATCCCTTTATGACTCCAGTGTCCCCATCTTCTGATGGCTCCTTCCAGCAGGATATTGCACCGTGTCACAAAGCCCATATCATCTCCAACTGGTTTCTTGAACATGACAATGAGTTCACTGGACTCCAATGGCCTCCATAGTCACCAGATCTCCATCCAATAGAGCACCTTTGGGATGTGGTGGAATGGGAGATTCGCATCATGGATGTGCAGCTGACAAATCTGCAGAAACTGCGTGATGTTATCATGTCAATATGGACCAAAATCTCTGAGAAAGGTTTCCAACACTTTGTTGAATCTATGCCATGAAGAATGAAGGCAGTTCTGAAAGCAAAAGGGGATCCAACCCAATACTGGCAATGTGTACCTAATAAAATGGCCGGTGAGTGTATGTGTCCTCTCATCCCAGAATATACTACACTATGGTATTTGTGTCCTCTCATCTGAGGATATACTACACTACAGTATATGTGTCTTCTCATTTGAGGATATACTGTAGTACGGTATATGTGTCTTCTCATCCCAAAATATACTATACTACGGTATGTGTGTCCTTTCATCCCAGAATATACTACACTATGGTATATGTGTCCTCTCATCCCAGAATATACTACACTATGGTATTTGTGTCCTCTCATCTGAGGATATACTACACTACAGTATATGTGTCTTCTCATATGAGGATATACTGTACTACGGTATATGTGTCTTCTCATCCCAAAATATACTATACTACGGTATGTGTGTCCTTTCATCCTAGAATATACTACACTATGGTATATGTGTCCTCTCATCCGAGGATATACTGTACTACGGTATGTGTGTCCTTTCATCCAACAATATACTACGCTATGGTATATGTGTCCTCTCATCCGAGGATGTACTACACTACGGTAAAGGTTTCCTCTCATGTGAGGATATACTACACTACAGTATATGTGTCTTCTCATCTGAGGATATACTATACTACGGTATATGTGTGTTCTCATCCCAGAATATACTACACTACGATATGTGTGTCCTTTCATCCCAGAATATACTACACTATGGTATATGTGTCTTCTCATCCCAGAATATACTACACTACAGTATGTGTGTCCTTTCATCACAGAATATACTACACTACGGTATGTGTGTCCTTTCATCCCAGAATATACTACACTATGGTATGTGTGTCCTTTCATCCCAGAATATACTACACTACGGTAAAGGTTTCCTCTCATCTGAGGATATACTACACTACGGTATATATGTCCTCTCATCCCAGAATACTATATTAAGGTATGTGTCTTTTATGTGAGAATATACTACACTACGGTATATGTGTCCTCTCATCTGAGAATATACTACACTATGGTACATGTTGGTACACAGCCCCAGAATATACTAAGTACTGATAACCTGAATCCCTGACTATATTTGATCAGCTAGGCCCAGATCCATCTTCAGCCCCAGTAATGGTCCTGAGTGTGGTTCGTTACATAAACACCAGACCACAGCTGGTTCTGATTGGTCCCCATTGTTGTTCCTTCTCATCAAAGCCTGTCATCAGTCCCAATGCCGATTTACTATGAGATCTTTTCTTGAAATTTCTACTGATCCTCCAATCCAAAATGCAGGGAGATCTTTATCCAGCTGTTGTATGCCACAAAATGGTAGCTGTACCCCATTCCCCCCCAACAAATTGCCCCCCTCCCCAGTCTGTCCCCTCTCTATCCCCCATGACAGGACACACACCAATCACAATCTTTTACTAATATTTATTAATGAAAATTTACATTTAGCAGTCAGAGACACAGCAGAGGAATCCACAGGACTGGCTTATCATTGGTGTCCTCCAGGCTGCAGTGAGATGAGCCCCTCACACAATCTCGGGTCCTTGTTGAGTCGATCTTCTAGAGCCAAGTACTTTCGTGGGGCGAGTTCCTTGTGCCTATACAGACAGACAATGTTACTGGTCATTGTATGCTTTGTATACATTGTATGGACATTACTCTGGGGGTGACATGCGGGGTACCTGGTAAGACGGGCCTCCAGAATCTGGATTCGGAACATGGCCTCTGAGCAGTACTCTGTGTAGGTGTCCTGGACTTCCTGGGTCATGGAAGTTTGGTTCTCTTGGTACCATTGCTGCTTCTTCTGAAGTTCTTGGGTTTCCTACAGCAAGAAGGAAACTCTGGGTGAAAACCGTGATCCACACAATGACCCCCTGAACAGCAGAGGTGATTGATGGTTTGTTGGATAAGTACCGACAGGACTGATCTAGATCATGTTCGTAAGCAATGGCCACAGCACTACACACTGGATATCCCTTTGACAACATGTGGAGATATCTGCACATGAACAAGCACTGAGAAGAACCCAGATGAAGGACAGTTACCAGTTGATGTAAATGGCCCTCCTTGCTCATATTGTGACGATAGTATTACAGGCGGTGTAGAAGTACTTACCTTCTCAAACCGTGCCTGGATGAGATTGGCCTGCTCAATGAGCCTATGTTTCAGGTCACTCAGGCAGTCTTCCCTCACTTGCTGGGCCTGTGCACGGGTCAGTCTCTCTGGATTTCCCAAACGTGCCAAGAATGACGCTAAGTAGTCCAGTTCCAGCAAGGCACATTGGAGGCGCTCTTCCCGAGCAGCTCGTTCCTGTGAAAGAAGAGTAACATCACTAAACCACAGGTAGGTTTCACAGTATATAGGATACTGGAATGCTTCTGAATCCCTCAACCCTCCCCCAACATTTCTGAGAAGATGGCTCCACTCCTCTAAGATGGAAGGGAGGGGGTGATTGTTGAGGTCGGCACCTACATCGAAGAGAGGGGGAGATTGCTGAGGTCCACACCTATATTGAAGAAAAGGGGTGATTGTTGAGGTCTGCACCCCAAATGGGAGGGGGGGAGGGTCACTGTTAATGCCCGCACCCACAGAAAGTATTCAGAGATAGGGTGGATTTCTCTTACCAGCGCCTCTCTTTGTTCTTTACTCTTCTCGTTCCGCTCGGTGTCATAGATGGAGATCGTCAGCTCAGGATCCAGTTCTTCCTGAGCCCGGACTTTGAGGATCTCAAGAACCTGCCCATACAAGATACAGCACAGTTATCTGGCATATACCAGTCAGATGAATGAGAGGCATCATGTTACCAGACGAGACACAGCACAGTGATATCCATATACTAATATGAATTAACGGGATCATGTGACCAGATGAGACTGCACGGTGATCTGCCATATACTAATGAGAAGAATGAGAGGGAACCATATGACCACAGGAGACACAGCATGGTTATCTTTCATATACTAATGAGATGAATGAAAGGGATCATGTGACCAGACAAGACAGCATGGTGATCTGCCATATATTAGTGAGATGAATGAATGTGACCAGAATGACTTTTCTGACTAGAAAACTGACAGTTGATAATGGTGGAAACTTAAAGTGGAACTAAACCCTCCTTTACAGTCAAGGAAGCTGCCATCAGAGCTTAAACTTTAATTGATCTGCAGTTACCATAGTGCTGACATGTGATCAGTTATGAGACCAGCCATTTACGAGCTTGACAATTTGGTTGAGAGCACAAGCAACTGAAACTGTTTTCATTCACAGCATGCTTTGAATCTAACTGTTTTGGGAAGCAGTTGCATTGATGGTTTTGGTTCCGCTTTAAGCCGGACATATTTTAGCAGAATTTCTTAAGATGTTGGCTTTCAGAGCGTTCGTTTCATTTTCTGATGGGTAGTGGGGTCAGATTGACATTCTTTTTTGACTGTAGTAAAGAAGGGTCATAAAGGAAAATATTTTTTTAACAAATAAATGAATCACATAAAATAAAATGTGTATGTGGATTTAATTCACATTCATTCACAATCACACAAATTGTAATGAAACCTGATTAGTATGTCTGGGGCTCCATTCTATTATCAGACCTGGAGAAAATTCTGCAGGTTTTCCAATAAAAAGAATTGACTCAGTGAAGGCAGGAGCAAATGTTCTGATGAAAGATTGTACAGAATTTCCATATGAATGTATGAAGGTGGTTCGACTAGTATACGGGCAACTGTGGGCATTGAATACCAAGCCGTGTATACAGCAGAAATAATAAAGAAATCTATCAGCTTGTTTGAAGCCATTAAAGTGCTTTTTTGCTCCAGTAGGGGCACCTCATGCAGGACAGGTAGGTGGCACATACGCCTCCTTCTTGCCGGCACCCTGGGTGCCAAACAGCCTGATAGGTTTCAGCATTGGTTAGTGTAGTTTTGCTTTGCACTTTTTAATTAAGGGGGGAACCCCTCTCTAATTATCTTCCAATGCTGAAGGGTATATGAGTTGGTATGAGGATACAACTCCCCCATTACTGGTGAGCATGCTGTTTTCCCAATTTTTAGTTTACATTAACCCTCCAGTACAAAAACGGAGTCAAATCCAATAAATCACCTGGTGTAAACTCATTGTATCTGACATTGACTGCTATTCTCCCCTGGGAATTATAATGGATAGGGTAAGTGTCCCTGTGGTACTTCAAGTGAATGCCATTCACTCTGCAAATTTTCCCAGTAATCCTTTATAAACAGACCCCTTAGAAACTATTGTCATGTGTCCCTGAAACTCTTTGATAATACCATTGGGTTAGCTCAAACTGTAACCAGAACATATCTGAATGCAGCGGAATCTGCATTTTCACACATACAGATGAATGCTTCACCTCTGCCTCAGCCTTCCTCATGGCCTCCTTGGCACTCCGCTCCCCCTCCTGGAGCTGGAGAAGAGTTTCATAGACATATAGCTGTTTGTTAAACTTCTCAGAGGGCTCAACCTGGTGGTAAAAATGAGTGACATTAGAGCGAGTCTCCACCTGTTGTATTGTGGAAGTAGGGTTAGATGCAGAAATCCCATATTGTCAAAGTATTGTGTCATGGAGTGGAGGATACTATACAGAAGCCTTTCTCAGCCTTGTTAACACAGAACCTTGAATTAACATTCTAGGTCCAGGAAACCCCTGCTAATAATGACTATGTCTACAGCTCATAGTACATTAGTGTGATGGTCATTGGGAAGAATTCCCTCTTACATATAGCTAAAAATATCATTGTTGTCAGAGGTTACTCATCTGAGAGGCAGAAGCCGATTATTGCTCAAAGAACCCCTAGAAAACTATGAAGGAACTCCAAGGTTCCACAAAACCCTGGTGGGGAAAGGCTGCTATAGAGAATCTACATTGTGGTTGCATGAACACCCTATACAACCAATATAGTGACTATACACTGTGACCTCTACAGTGGTCCTGCACAATGAACATGTATAGTGATGCTACATCATGACCTCTATGAAGGCCCTACTCAATGGTCATGTATGGTGTCTCTATACAATGGTCTCTATGAAGACCCCCCACAAAGTGATCCTGTATGGTGACTTTATACAATGGCTTCTATGAAGACCCAATGATCATAGTGACTGTAAATCATGGCCTCTGTGAAGACCCTACATAGTGCTAATATATAACAACTCTATTCTGTGGATTGCACAATAAACTTGTATGGTGACTCTGTTCCCTGCCTTTTGGATCCTGTAGAGTGTTGTCATTGGTGAATTTGTGTCCTAGCCTCTGCATTGATTCTGTACTGTGTCTATAGTAAATCTGGTGCCCAAGATGACTGTACACAGTTATTTATATAGTATAGTAAAGTATTACTAATAGTGAATCTATATGGCAGGTCCATATCTGCATAGGTGGCTTTTGGAAATTCTGACTGGGGACCTTTAGGGCCACACGCTAAATGGTGACGTTTCCTGGTAGACCTCCAAGCTATATTCAGCTGGTTACCTGGTAGGAGATGCAAGTTTCTGGGCTCAGAACAATGGAGATGCCCTTCTCTCCTAGGTTGGGCGGTTTCTGGAACTCCCAATAGGATGTGGTAATGTGGTCATCAAGCCGTTGGTAGTGGACATTTATGCGACCCTCTGTGATCAGGAAAACACGCTCTGCCACATCCTCATTGGCTGGCTTCTCTTTGTTTCTACAGAAACGTTCTGTAATTTTCTATTACGTAAAGAAAGCATGAAATAATTCTGTACAATCATTGCATCACACCATTAAAATAAAACCTGTGTTATAATAACATTCCTTACTTCAAACAACTAATCATATTCCAGCTGTCAGCTTCATAGCGCATGTATGAAAAAGTATGGAAGCACCTGACTGGCTTATGAGACCAGCACAGTGACCTTTCTATAGATTTTATGAATGAGCCCACTAAAGTAAGCTGTAGGACGCTGCCCTGTGAAGGTTTTGTGTCCAAACCTGAGTCTGTGTTCCCTTTCCAGAGAGCTGGGCCTGCCCCAGAGACATGCATGATTCTGGATTAAGTATACTCATGGAAAAATGAATTGTCATCTTTTCACTTCTACAGATTCACCACTACTGAGATAGTAGAGCCTGCAATTCACATGTTTTTGCCAGATTTGTAAGCAGACCTCTCTGACATGAAGAGAATCACACAACCCAGACAATGGAGACTCACAAATTGTAAGATTCTCTGCAGGATGGGAAAATCTAGATGCATTCAAGCAAATCAAAATATTTCCAGTTTTCTGGTTAGTTGGTTCTATTGTGATGTGTGGATTGGAAGTGCAGATTACCAAGATTGGTCTTGGATTGACCTCCATAGGTCCTCCTGCAATGGCCACCTTCTTTGGCCGTTTTCCAAACATAGTGACTCTGCTGTAGAGGAAGTCTGGTCGTCCCTGGAACATCTCAGTCATCTCCTTTGGTTTTTCATCACGGCGTTCCAGCCCATCAAGTCGAGCCTTGCTGTAGAAGAGCATGGTACGCTCTGTTTCTGGTGCTAAGGAGCGATATGTATGAACTGAAAAAGAAGAGACACTCAGAATCATGGCTGTTGGTTACCAGTCACCCCACATCTCATGACTCTCAGAGTCACCTTTTAAAGCATCACTGCGGCCTGGAGAGAAGTATTCTGTGGTCACTCCAGCCTGTCTCTTCTGTTGCCTCATGTCCAGTTTGTCCATTCGGTTCTTAAACCAGTCCTGGACCTCCACCACCAGAGAGCCTGCAGGAGAAAAATTCTTGTGGTCATGCTGTGTAGAGTGGCCATGACACTATCCCCAAAGTTTATCACTTACATTCGGTGTCTTGGTATATAGTGAGGCGGCCAACTTGTCCATCTTCTTGCACATACGGTGCCCACTTCTCCAACTTGGATTTCTTGTATTGTAGAAGCTTCTTTCCTAGAGGACTACGCATCTCGTACTCTGAGGGGAGACATATTAAAAACGTTGCTACATGGAATGACAGATTAGCCATAAAACAGAGAAACACAGGAGAGTGGCAGCAGAAAAACACCAAGTGGCCTATTGAGTTTTCCTCTTTTTTAAGGGGGCATCAATGTATGTCCGGAAATAGAAAGGTGGGAGGACTATTAGGGGGAATGAGGGTGCATGAAAGGAAAAAATAAATAAAAATAGTCATAGAATTGAGGAAAAGAGGAAGAGTTGGGTGGAAGAGAATCTAATTGGCTACTGAAGGAACTACCAATACTTAGATAATTCTTGACATTGTATAACTCTTTATTTCCTCCTTTAATATTTTGTCCTTCACCACACCTCACACAAATTATGTCTTACAAACCTTTTGGCGTGATGACAATGGGCATTGTCCAGGATGGTGGCATCTGAAATATCATCTTGCTGTCCTTATCCTGTAATATGATTAAACATTGTTACACAGGTCTCAGTTTTGATATTTTTCTACTCTACTTTTGTAGAGGGCAAGGCAATAACCAATCTAAAAATGCTAATATTAATAAAGAAGCATATTAATATTACCCAAGAGTATTCCTAACTATCTTAAAATTACTTGAACACTACCTCTAACCATCTGAATATTACTCATATATTACCCCTTACCCTCAACCTAACCGTATCCATCAACCTTTTCCCAACCATCAGCGCCAAATTTCAACCGTATTTATCAACCTAATCTGTATCCCGCTAAATAGTCCAAACCCGTACTTTACCTGCTATCTATATCCCTCCACCTAACAACTAACCCAGCCTTCAATTAAATCATAACCCTGAACATAATTTCAGCCCTCTACCTACTGCCAACCTAACCCTGAACCATCAACCCAGCTATAAATCAACAACTTAACCCTTGTCCACCAACCCAACCCTGAACCGCCAACCTAATTCTAAACTATCAACCCAACTATAAATCCAATAATCTAGCCCTGGTCCACCAACGTAACTCCAAACCACCAGCCTAATCCTAAACCATCCACCAAAACAACCTAGCCTTGGTCTACCAACCTAACACCAAACCATTAACTTAATCCTAAACTATCACCCCAAACCCTGAACCTACCAACCTAACTTCAAATTATCAGCAAAACTCTGAACTGTTACTCTAAATCTTGATTCTATCCTCCACCTCTATCCCAACCTTACATCTATAACCCTGAAAATAGTCCCAAAACTAAACTTGCTTCCAATCTCACTTATTCCACATCAAAAATATTGTCTCTGAAATACTATACTGGGCAACATTAAAGACAACCAAGAACTTGGTTCATACATCTGTCTGAGAGAGAAACAATGGAATTCTATCTTTCTTGGTGCAGTAGAGAGCTATGGGACATTGTGTTTGGTTGCTATGGGGTAATATACGTTTTTCCTTCACCTTCATACAAGAGGACAGTGTGTTTCCTGTACAGCTTCCACTTTACTGTTATTACTATCTTTATATTGCCTACAGTAATCCACAAGAAGAATGCTGGATCGGCAGCCATCTGCTCCTGCTTTAGTTGTGAGCCTGCACAGACTCCATCTTAACTAATGAAGTGGCTACATTTTACAGAGAATTGTGAATAAGGCCATGGTGATAAACACAAGTGTGATCTGTGATGTTCATTAGCATAGGAGGCTGATTATTTGTGTACTTCTTTTTACCTGTCAATGTGCTCCCAATATGTGCTCTTCCAGGCGTTCACTCCCCCTTTCCAAGGAGGCTTGGCAGGAAGAAGCTCCAGCTGGCCCACCCACATCCCTCTGTGCTAGCAAAGCCCCAGAACCAGGAGCTGCAATGCCTAGGCAGTGACATTACTCCACCTGTACTTGGCACCTGGCGTACACCAGTCTAGTGAACTCAGCTTGGCTCGTACCCAGCAAGGATGTTCCCTTACTGCTGTCAGAAAGGAACCACACAAGCCCACCAAGAGGGTAAGTCTTTGGTCAGTATTGACCTTCCCTAGCCACTTAAAATTCAGTGGGCTCCAGGCCTCTTGCTGTCCATAAAGAGGAAGAGACTGAGGGGAGGGAGGGAGGAATGGAAGGGAGTCCCACTATTAGGAGGATGAAGTGGGCCTAAAGAAAAAAAATAAAAGATGGGTGGAGGACTGCAGACCAGAATCCTGAACCGTGCCGCCTACCAACAGGTTCCAAGTGATGTGTCTCCTCCAGATGGAAGAAAGAATAACTGACCAGTTCCACAGAAGAACTTCCTCTTGAAGTGTTTTTTTGGTGATGCATTTCCTGTTCCTGTTTGGGGGAAGGAGACTCTCTCATGTGCCGTACTGGAACACAATTAAATATTTTAAAACAAAATACCAATTGAAGAGCTTTTATGTGAAAATGACCCTTACTTTGTGAAGTGACCAATAGCAACCAATCACAGATCACCTTGGGCTATCACCTTTAGCCTAACTTACTAAAAAGATCCATTGGTGACTTGCTGGCTGTCTATCGACTCACCTGGTTGTCATTCTCTTCCTCCTCTATGTCTTCTTCCTCCATGTCTGGGATAAGCAGAAGAGGCTTTGAAGAACCCATCAACATGACTTCCCAGCACACAGGGTCACCCAGGTCAAAAGTCATGTCCTGTAGGCAAAAGTCATTCCATCTGTTCATTGTGAAGAGGATTTACCAGGCCCACCTTCCCTCAGCATGTCCTTAATTGAAATTCTGTCAATACACAATCCATGTCTGGTACCTTACAGCCATTGCGACAGTCCTGCATATTGGCCCAGTAGTCCTCATGATTCCACACACTCTCAATCCCTAGAAAATGTTCATCTTTAGTTGGGTAAGCGTTGCCAGTCAGTGCATCAATGAAGAAGTTCTCAGGGACTTCTCTCTTCCCAGATAGAACCAGAACCCAGCAGTGAACCCGTAGTCCATACAGGGGGTCTGGACCAGCCTTCTCTGCTTCCTGGAGACATCAGACAAAGGTCATTAGCCCATCACATAATAACTACATGGTGTAGGTATACAAGTATGATCTAATTGGTTGTTATGGCTTAGGACACACCTGTTCTCCTTTTGCCATCATATAAAATGTTATGTAAGGAAGGAAGCAACCTTTTATCATATCAGAATGTATGAATTTTGCATAGATTTTGGTTCTGACAGTGACGCAAGCTCCAAACCTAAAGATTTATTCACTTAAACTAGCCATAGATGAGTCTAAAACCGAACATTCTGTCAATCAAAACATGAAAATAGCTCATATAATTGTGTCAACAATTGTTTTTGATTTTCTAAATAAAAAACCCAGTATGTTGGATTAGGCACTTTCAATTGCAAAACCAAAATTGCGTGTCGCAGCTGGCACACTAATGATGCAAAAATAGAACAATTCGACGATTGACACACATTTCGTTTGGTTTTTGACTCATCCACGGCCGGCTTTAATAGCATGCTAAACTATTTACGAATTTAGCAAGTTTATGACATGCCTAAAGCTGACTATAGAACAGTTGAATTTCAAACGAACATTCTTAGAAAGAGAATGTTTTAAGAAAGTTCTTTCCTTTCTCTAATCTTTAATGGGTCTAATTAACCTTTGTTTTCGACCGCAGTGATGAGAAAATTCAAATAAGACAGGATGGAAATTTCTCAAATGAACAAATTTATAACAGTGTATGTAGGTAGTCTCTTGGGATCAAGGAAGGGGCCTGAACATGGTGCCGATAGGTAGCTCGTGCTAGGAGAGTTGAAGGAGCTGTGTGTGAGAGAGTTGAAGGAGCTGTGTGTGAGAGGTGAAGGGCTCCGTGTAACGATGGACAGAGAAACCTGAGCCCTGCCCTACCTGTCCTCCTGTGTGCCCCTTGTGTGGTGGTGTTTAAGAGTCTGTTCTCCCTGGATGAGCAGAGAGCGGACCGCCAGCGAGCGGAGCGGTGGATGCTGGGAGTGCCCACGTGACAGCGATGGGGAATACTGGGAGAAGCCGCTCTAATGCGGAGGAGACAGCTGACACAGGACGCCGGAGCTGCGATACCCACGGTGGGTGATTTCTCCATAGTAACAGCAACCACTGGGACCCACCATGAGTGCCCCTGCAACAGAAATTTTGTCTGGAGAGGAGGAATACTACAGGAATTAGAGGTCCCCCCCCACACATGCGGGTGGAGAGGGCGAGTTGCCGTGGGAAGTGGTAGATTTGTATGCCCTACATCAAGCATGCTTAAGGGGAGTGAAGGTAAAATAAACTTTTCAGGGGGTTTTAGATAGCCATTGGGACTGTTAAAATAAAAGGGGGGAACCAAGGAGAGAAGCAAGGGGTCACCAAGTGGGTCCAGAAGAAAGGGAATGAGAGAGAGTTTCTCTTTTTTTATCCATGGACTAATAAGTACCATTAGGGAAAACTGGACGGGTACATGAGGTGGAGGTAAAATCCTCTTAACATTCCCTATAATATATCTCAGATAATGAACAGAAGAACACTTGCACTGAAACTGATTTAACAATTATAACCCTGAGAATGTATTTGGCATTGAGCTATAGACCCAGCAGGGCAATTTTAAGGACATGAAGAATAGACCTGTAAAAGAAGAAAGAAC
This sequence comes from Staurois parvus, assembly GCF_062004578.1. Lineage (NCBI taxonomy): Eukaryota > Metazoa > Chordata > Amphibia > Anura > Ranidae > Staurois > Staurois parvus. The sequence goes on along the minus strand of NW_028318007.1, from coordinate 662,830 downwards.
AAAAACTCCTCAGTCAAGTAAAAGTACAATAAGGAAATATATGCTCCAACAGGGAAAGAGCCCAGAGGGTCAAACCCCCGAGAGATAACAGGGAGCAAGAGAAAGATATGAGTCAGTATACAGCATTGGAAATCAAACCAGATTGTCATTAGGTGTAATGAACTTGAACCAGATTAAAGAACCTACAAACATGGAAAGTGAAACTGATTCTGAAAATACAGAAATACAAGGATCAAGTTCGCAAATGCCTACAAAAACGGAAATTGCAGAAATGTTTGCAGTTAGAACTCTCAATAAAGAATGAAATGGTTGTATTACATAATGACCTGGGTCAAGTACTATCACGGGTTGAAAAAACAAGAACAACTAGAGAAACATGTTCAAGTTATCACTAAGTTGGAAGCGCAGGTGGAAGAAATGAGAAGGGAGCAAAGGAAGTTAGCATATAAACTGTAAGATCAAGAGAACAGAGACAGAAGGAATAAGTTGAGGATCCGGGGCTTGCCAGAAGTATCCTCTGGAGAAGATTTATGGGAGAAAATGAGGAAAGTGCTTAATCCGATAATAGGAAGACCAGTGTCAGAGCAACTGAAAATAGTAAGAGTACACAGGGTTAGACGGCCCTATGGAGTGGCATTGGATACCCCTAGAGATGTGATAGTATGCTTTCACCACTATGAAGATAAAGAAAACATCTGGAAGAAGTTGCTATAGACTACAGCAATAAAATACAAAGAATCAAGCTTGCAAATCTTTGCAGACATTGCACAAGAGACATTGTCTAGAAGAAGATCTCTGAAACCATTATTAGATCAGATGCAAAAAAAAAGTCCGATATAATTGGGGTTTCCCAGCGTGCTTGATTGGGTGGAAAGATGGACAATCGGTGAGGCTGAGATTCCCAGAGGATCTAAAGGCTTTCTGTGAAAGACTAGATTTACAGATAATAGATATTCCGGGATGATTTGAATGTGTTAAGGAGAGTGCAGAGTTAGAAAAAGATAAGTGGCATCGAGTTCCAAAACAGAGACCAGAGAGGAAATAGAGGATATTAGTAGGGCATAATGGTTGTTATAGCATGGGGACAGGGTAGGGGGAGGTTTAAGGGAGGTATTTTGAGGAAGTAGTTTTTTTTCTCTAAATCTTCTTTAGAACGTCATGGCGGGTTATCAGGTTATCACTGGTTTCGTGACCCAAATATTGAAGACAGCGGTCTGGAAAGGTGCACTGGTTTTGAGTGTCACCCTGAAGGAGGAATCGACTGTGAGATCAAAATCGCATCTGATTCCAGAGCTAGAGTATGGGACAGCGGGTTCAAAAAAGAGGGAGGGGAGGGGAGAAAGAATTCTCTGGAGATATCTTCTTGTTCCAGATTATAGACACCTGCTTCCCTTACAGATTGGATATAGATCGGTAAAAGATAGAGTATAAGGAATGAATGTGATTAAGTTTTTGACCTATAATGTGAAGGGATTGAATACCCCAGCTAAAAGACATAAGATCCTATGAGAATTAAATCAACATTCTATTGAAGTAGTGTTTTTACAAGAAACACATATCTCAGGATACAAATATTAAGTTATATTCCATGTATTACCCAACCTGGTATTATGCTGACACACCAATAAAATGTGCAAAAGGGGTTGCAATTGGGTTTCCTAGGAATGTAAGATTTAATATTGAAGATAGGTTGACTAACCCAGAGGGTCGGTTTTTGTTTCTGAGAGGGAAGCTACAGGAATTGGAGTGCACATTAGTTAATATCTACTGTCCCAACAAAAACCCAATGATTTATCTGGAGAATACACCAAGGAAACCTATAGATTTTAAGATGGGTAAACTGATTGTGGCAGGAGACTTTAATTTCTGTATGGACCCATGGATGGATACATTGTCACATGTGCAGAGATGGAGGTAAATGTCTAAAGTCTATCAAAAGGATATTGCATCAGTGTCAGTTGATGGACATTTGGAGAATCAAACATCCAGGGGAAAGAGACTATACGTTCTATTCTTCAGCACATGGGACATAGTCTAGATTGGACTATATATAACGGTAGAACATAGACTCTTTGGGGTTTATTTACTAAAGCTGGAGAGTCCAAAATCAGACTCCCTTCTGCATAGAAACCAATCAGCTTCTAACCTCAGCTTGTTCAATGAAGCTTTGGCAATGAAACCTGGAAGCTGATTGGTTTCTATGCAGAAGGGAGTCTGATTTTGGACTCTCCAGCTTTAGTAAATAAACCCCTTTGAGTCCCTGGTTAAAGTTAATATAGAAAATATGTCAATATCAGATCATGCTCCTGTCACAATGAAGTTACAACTGGGGAAAGAGCAGAATAAGATAAACATGTGGAAAGTAAACGAGATGCTCTTACAGGACCAAGAAATGGAAATAAGGATAAGAGATGAAATAGAATAGTATTTTTTGTCAAATGAGATGGAAGGGGTTTCAGTAGCAATGGTATGGGTAGTGCATAAGGCATATATAAGGGGTATCTTGATTGCTATAAGGGCGGAAAAAAGAAAGAACGGTTGAAGAAAATCAGGGTGTTAACAGAGGATTTATACAAATTAGAACAACTACACAAAAAGAAAACTGAAATAGATATATATCAGAAGATAATCCTAAAAAGATATGAATTAAAGGATTGAATGAAGAAGAAACGAGGAGAATGTTTAACATGGTGGCGAAAAAAAGATATCAGTGGGGGAATAGACCAGGAAAAGACTGAGGAATAAGAAAGTGATGAACTATATAGAGAAAATCAAAGATGAGAATGGGGAAATTGTATATTCAACCATGAATATCGCACATGTATTTCAAAAATATTATAGTAGGTTATATGAGGTAGAACTGAAGGCTTTGAAAGAAGTGGAGGTAGAAAGAAAGAGAAAAAGGCAGACATACTTAAAAGAAGCCGAACTACAGAGATTGGGAAAAGAAAGACTAGTAGCCTACAACACAAGAAATAAATATAACCCTAACAAGAAAAAGCTAATAGGACTTTAAAGGTACCAACCATATACAACAAAAACTATATACAGATATGAAACAGAAATTGAAAAGAGTTTACCGCCTTTTATTTGGTTAAAAAACCATCATCATGGTGGAACATGACAATCGGATACATAGATTAAAGGTCATAATAAGCCCAAATGTATTGGACAAACAAAACTGCAATTAGTAGTCTACTGACAATACATAGAGTTACTGATATTCTTAAAGTTGTTCCTTGACTTCAAAAGTGCCAGTGTACAATTTTGTTTGATTGTTCCTGAAATATCTGTTGGTACTTTGTTAATGTATTTCAACGCATTTCACAGGACAAAGCCCACTTCTTCAGGGAGACAAAGTATAAATTCCTGTTGATGATATTGATGACCTCTCATAGGACCAGTGCATCATATATGGGACATTTCAGTTCAAGCCTAGATGGAGAGAAGCCCTCATTTATTGGTACCAGTGATTGCCAGTCAAGTGGAACTGTGTATCCACTATGAAAAGTGCGATGAATAGTGTTAAAATATATGTTGGTAAACATCCAAAAAGGTGCTCCAGAGATAGTAGTACAAAGAGTGTCAGTGCCACTTCCAAGAATGGGGGAGAAAAAGAGATGGCATCATCCCTACTTCCCCAGTGTAGTCCAAGAAATACAAGTAGCATTGAAAATTACAGCAACAGGGAAAAGCCCCGGACGAAACGGTTATAGAGTGAGATACTATAAGACATTTAAAGAACAATTAGTCCCTAAAATGTGTGTGTGTGTGTATATATATTGTAAGCTCCAAGTAGCAGGGCCCTCTAATTCCTCTTGTATTGAACTGTATTGTTACTGTACTGTCTCCCTCCATAATGTAAAGCGCTGAGCAAACTGTTGGCGCTATATAAGTCCTGTATAATAATAATAAATATATATATATATATATATATAAATGCATTAGATGAGGGGCTGGAAATGAGGGAGGGGTCATTGCAGGCATATATTACAATTATACCAAAAGAGGGGAAGGATCGATCTCAATGTGCCAGTTATAGACCTAAATCATTATTAAATACTGATACAAAACTAAATGCAAAGGTCTCTAGCAGCTAGAGTGATAGATTTAATGCCAGAGTGGTTCCACTTATATCAAGTGGGATTTATTCCATAAAGGGAAGGAAGGGATAATGATTTAAGATCATTGCTTCTTCTGCAAAAAAGCAAGAGAGAGAGGTCTCCTGTACTGATTCTGTCGATCAATGCTGAAAAAGCCTTTGACAGGGTCGACTGGAGTTTCATGATAGATACACTGGAGGAATTGGGAATAGGACCAAAAATGAGCCAATGGATAAAAAAGTTATATAGTTTTCCCTTAGCAGCTGTGAAGGTAAATGGTTCATTGTCATAGTTTTTCAAAATGCATAATGGTACAAGGCAAGGATGCCTGCTTTCCCCTTTGCTATTTGTCCTGTCTCTAGAGCCATTACTGACAACTGTACGGAATAGTGTAGATATAAAAGGAATTCAGATAGGCGATGTGGAACATAAAGTCGCGGCATATGCTGATGACATGTTGTTCTAAATTGTAAATCCTAGGTTGACACTACCTAACTTAATTAGAATATTAAAACATTATGGAGAATTATCAAACTTAAAAATTAATCTTTTAAAGTCAGAGATTCTAAATATCAATGTTCCACCGATAGAGAAGAGGAAAGATTTTCATTTCACGTGGAGGGAAAAATAATTAAATTACCTAAGATTAAAGTTAACTCAGTCCCTTAAGAGTTTATACCAGGCAAACTACATCCCATTAATAAATGAGATAAAAGATGATCTGAGGAGATTATCAATAGGACCACGTTCCTGGACTGGGCGAATAAATTTGGAAAAGATGGTAATAGTACCACAAATTTTATATAAATTTCAAATGCACCCAATACATTTACCAGGGACATAATTTGAGATTATAAAAAAAATGATACTTAGATATATATGGGTAAATAAAAAGACCAAGAGTAAAATATGTAGTCCTGCATAAATATAAAGTAAATGGGGTCTAAATGTGCCAGATTTTAAGAGATATTATCACTCTGTATTAATATCACGAACAGTCGATTGGAAACATAATACACAAGGGAACATTTGGGTTAAAATGGAAAAGACATTAAGTGAGACACAGATAGGATTGTTTGGGTACCAAACAATTTCATATGTTTGCTGAACACACAATCACTTTAACGCAGAATGTATTTAGAGTATGGGATGCATTGCATGTGAAAATGGGATGGGAATATAATTCACCGTTAATACCACTGGCAGGAACAAATTATTTCCCACCAGGGAAAGATAACATTTTTGGAAAGTGGATTAAAGACAGTAATGCACAGTTAAAGATATTATGAAAAAAGGGGAAATATGTTATTAGATGACATTAGATGAGTGGCAATACTTTCAATTAAGACATTTTATTACAGCACTTCCACAGCCATTAAGATCTGTGGAAGACCTGTATCCATTTGAACAAATGCTTAGTTCAGATATAATAAGAAAACATGGTACTTCTTGTGTTTATAATATTCTTACTGCAATATCGGGGCCCTCTTCCCCACTGTATTTAGAGAAGAGGGAAAATGAACTGGGAACACAACTGAAGGAACAGCAAAAAAAAGAAAATATTTAAATTAGCACACAGTGCCGTAGATATGATTACAATAGAAATGATCTATAAATGTTTGGTGAGATGGTATATCACTCCTAATGTGGCACATATTCAACAAGGGAACAATGGGACACATATGGTGGGATTGCCCCAGAATACAGGCATTTTAGCAGGAAATAATATATGAGATCTCAGGAATGAGTATTTTGAACGACCCTTGGGTATGTTTATTCCATTGTACCGAGTTAACAGTGAAACAATATAGGAATACGATGGTATTTCATTTAATAAATGCAGCAAAAGGATTGATTTCTAGATTTTGGCAGAAACGGGAAACACCAAAAATAAAAGATTGGTTGTATAGGGCTGAGCATACATACAGGATGGAGGAGCTATACCATATAGGAGAAGGAAAAATGGAAAAATTTAGAACAATATGTTAAAGGTGGAGTGAGTTTAAAATCTCAAAAAGATATGTAGAACTGGTAGAAGTCTAAATGAAGAGAAGAAAGAGGGACGGAGTAAAATGAAGGAAAGGGTAGAGAGGAAAGAAAGGGGGAGAAGGATGATAAAGGAAGTAATGAATTAGCAAGAGGAAAAAGGGAAAAGGTAAGCAGGATAGGAGTTAAGGAGGTAAATTTCTGGGGGAGGGTGAAAGGGAATGGGGGGGGGGGGATGTGGAATATGGTATTGATTTATACCGTGTTTGTGATTTTGTAAACCGAAATTATTAAAAAGATAATAAAAAAAAAAACAATGTATGTGGTTTTCATTTAGTAAAATCCATCTATTCCAATGTTAAAAGCAAGCAAAATCTTTTCAACTACAAATGTTCTGAGAATTTTCCTACAAATTTTACTTTGAAATTCTATCCATCTATGGCCAGCTTAATTGCTTATCAGTGCTCTGCCTTAGCCCCGGTTCACCGGTTCACACCGATACAACTTGTCATGCGACTTGACAGTTCCAAATTGCATGTGTAGTCGCACCCTATTTTCAGCAATGGAACCGCTCAAACCGGTTCCTGCACAATGTTCGACAATTTCAGGTGCGACTTGCATTGACATCTGTACATGACGTCGCACAAATGTCAAGCAAGCCACATATTAAATTGCACCGGGTCAATTTACAGGTTTTATTGCTAAAGCTTCATTGAACAAGCTGAGGTTAGAAGCTGATTGGCTACCAGGCACAGGTGCACAAGATTCTGAGTGAACCAGCTTTAGTAAATAAACCCCACAGTGTGCAACCTGGCCTCCCCCCTTCTCCCCACACGGGCCATCAAATATCATTATCCTCACACAGATGAGTTCTCTCACCTCCTGACGGCGTTCTTCTTCCTCCTGCTCTTTGAGGTGCATAGCCTGGATCTTCGCCTGGTGCTTGGCTTCCTGCTGCAGCTCAAATCTACTGATAAGCTGTCTGGGGGGCTTTACACTGTACTTCTTTTGGGGCTCCTTGTGGGGCTCTCCATTGCTCTGTAAAGAAATATATTACCATTTACATGTCCACAGAGGGATATCAGCCTATATGAGGTGTTAGGAGGTAACACGGGGACTGCCTAATATCATAAAACGTGGCTATACACAGGGGGGAAAAAAAACATCAAAGAGGTAAAAGGATAGCTAAGGGCAGAGGTGTATTGTCTGTGAGACTGTTCTGCATCCCAGGGGCCCTAAAACTATAGAGCACACAATGGAAGGGCACGTGGCCTGGGTCTAATGTGGAGGCATAGGCAACTTCATGTGGTTAGGAGCAAAAGTAATGTGGAGATCACATACACGGAGAAAAAGCAGTATCTAGTCAATGATCATCCTCAAGGGCTTTAACCAGAAAGCCAGCCAGTTTCTCTGTAGATGGGCCCTGTTATGGATAATCTACCAGGACAGCAGAAGCATCTGGCAAATAGCTGTAATTAAAATGATTTTGTATACAGCTCAGCCAGCTCTATCATGTCCTGTACAAAAGGAATTAGTAGGCTGAGAGTGATTGTAGTACATGGTTCTGAGCCCAGAAACTGGATCACTTTCACTCCAAAAGCTATATATATAGCTGCCCTCCACAGTATAGTTCCAGAATTCTCAGTCTAGCTTTGGGCCACCAACAATCCATTCACAGTCAAGGGGAAGAAAGACTTTCTCACCTCTTTTGTTTTATTCAGAAGAGGACATACTTCCCGTGATTCATCCATAAGACACATCTCCCGACTGGCGTAGCCACTGACACAGTATGCATCGTACCCGGCCCCAAGAAGCAGAGAACACAGAAAGATGCTGAAATCAAAGCAATTCCCCTTCTGTCTCTGCAGGACTGAGTTTGAGGAGAAGAGTTTACATGGCTGTGGAGAAGAGAAAATGTTAGAGAGAATGCAGGGATACACCTAGGAGAGATAAGATGAGGAAATGGAGGAGGATGGATGGGGAGATGAGTGGAAGTTGGATGGTGGCTGCATAGAAGAGGAAATTAATAAATGTTGGATGGAAGATGGATAGATGGGTGGGTGGATAATAGATGAAGGATGGATGCATCGATGTTGAGAGATAGATACAGTGTATGAGAGATGCATGGGTGAATGGATAATAGAAGGAAGGAAGATGGATGGATGATAGATGGAAGGAAGATGGATTTATAAATGAAAGCATCAATGTCAGAGGGAGAGATGATAGCAAGAGAGATGGATGAATGGGGAGATGAATGGAAGTTAGATGGAAGATGGATAGGTGGGAAGATGGATAGATGGATGAAATAATCAACATCAGAGGGATAGATGGAGAGATGGGTGGATGGATAATAGATGGAAGAAGGATGGGTGGATGGATGGAAGCATCAATGTCGGAGGGATAGATGACAGATGGAGAGATAGATGGGTGAATAGATAAATGGAAGTTTGATGGAGGGAAGATGGATAGATGGGTGGATGGATAATAGATGGAAGGAAGATGGATGTTGCAGAGAGGGATGAATGGATGTAGAAAAGATGAATAAAAGATGGATGTTGAAGATAGAGATGGAAGATGGAGAGATGAATGGATACTTAGATGTTAGAGATATGGATGGAAGATGGATATATAGATGGAAAACAGAGCTATGGGTGGAAAATGGATAGATGGCAGGATGCTGGAATTATGGAAAGGAAAATGGTTGGATATTGGATGTTGAAGATATGGATGGAAGATGGAGAGATGGATGGAACACTGGATGTCGGAGATATGAATGGAAGATGGAGAGATGGATGGTTTGATGTTGGACATATGGATGGAAGATGGAGAGATGGATGTTTGGATGTTGGAGATATAGTTGGAATTACAGGTTGATGGTTGGATATTTGAGATCTAGATATATGATGAAGGAATGGACGGTTGGATTTTGAAAATATGGATGGATGATGAATGATGGGAAGGATGGATGGATCAAAATTAGAGACATAGATGGAAGATGGATGCTTCAAGAGATCAATGAAAGGGATGAAAGAGAGATGGATGTAAGATGGGTGCATTAACGGTGACTTTAGGGAAAATGGATGTATAGAGAATAAAATAATGTTAAAGGTATGGATGGATGTTTGAGACAGAGATTATTATTATACAGGATTGATATAGCGCCAACAGTTTGCTCAGCGCTTTACAATATAACGGGAGACAATACAGCAACAATACAGTTCAATACAAAAGGATTAGGAAGGCCCTGCTGCTTGGAGCTTACAGTCTAAGAGGGAGGGGCTAGTGGTACAAAAGGTAGTAAATGTGGGGGATGGACTGGTAGGAGGAATAGAAGATTCCATTATTAGCTGAGGGCAGGATAGGCTTCCCTGAAGAGATTGGTTTTCAGAGATCACCTAAAAGTGAGTAGAGTAGGCGATAGTCTGATAAATTGGGGTAGAGAGTTCCAGAGGATGGGGGAAGCTCTGCAGAAGTCCTGGAGACTAGCATGAGAGGAGGAGACAAGGGAGCTAGAGAGCAGGAGGTCGTGCAAGGAGCAGAGAGTACTGTTTGGGTGATATTTGGAGACAAGATTGGTGATGTAATTTGGGGCAGAGTTATAAATGGCTTTATTTGTTATTGTTAATGTTTTGAATTTTATCCGTTGGGCAATGGGAAGCCAGTGGAGGGATTGGCAGAGACGGGTGGCAGATACGGAACGGTTAGTAAGGTGGATGAGTCTGGCAGCAGCATTCATGATAGACTGAAGACGGGATAGTCTGCGATGAGGTAGGCCAGTGAGCAGGGAGTTACAATAGTCAAGGCGAGAGATAACAAGGGAGTGACCAAGTTGCTTAGTAGTTTCGGAGGTTAAGAACGGGGGTATCTTGGAGATGTTGCAGACGTGAAGTCTACAAGATTTGGACAGTGTTGGATTTGGGGCTGAAAGGACCGATGGGAGTCTAGGATTACACCTAGTACCCTGGCATGAGGGGAGGGACTGATGGTTGTGTTATTGATCTTGATGGAGAAGTCAGGGGAGGGGGCACGGGCTGGAGGGAATACTAAGAGCTCATGAACTGACGTTGAAGAAATGAATGAAAGATGAATGGATGATTAGATGTTGAAGATATGGATAGAAGACAGGTGTATGGATGGATGGTTAGATGTTGGAGATATAGATGGATGATGGATGTATGGATGGATGGTTAGATGTTGGAGATATACAGTAGATGCAATATGAATGTATGGATGGATGTTGGAGATATGGATGGAAGATGAAAGAATAGATGGATACATGGATGGATGATAGAGATGGGGAAATGGATGGATTGCTGGATGTTGGAAATATGAATGGAAGACTGAGGGATATATGGTTGGGCGTTTGGAGATATAGATGGAAGATGGAGAGAAGGATGAATGGTTGGATGTTGAAGAGATGGATGGATGTTAGAGATGGGTAGAAGATGAATGATGGAGGTTGACAGTTTGAGTAAGACAGTAGGTGGGTACACAATGGATATTTATGGAGACAGGAGAAGAGCTGCTAAAAGTCAGGGGAGATTAGGCAGGCGATAGGGGGATATGTGGTCCTGGAATCCAGTCAGTGACACAAAGGTGAAGCACACAAAAATCCGTTGACAGGACATTACCAGCTCTATGGGGGAATTCATTGGCTCCATGCTGAGAAACTCTGATACAAAACGTGCGCACTCTTTCCAGTTATACAAGTCGGAGTACGGGAGGAGAATTGGGTGTAGTGTGGTGCAGACAAACTTCTGTAGAAAGGGAAAAGACACAAAACTGAATGAATCCACTTGTCTGAACTCTATGCTCCTGATCAAGCCAGACAATTCCTACTTCAGACACTTTGATGAATAAAGCTGCATGTGAACTGTCTGTATTGCTACATTTTGCCAGATTTATACAGAATATCAGTGGACTTCCTCGATTGAATACACAGTATACCAGTGCACCACAGTATCCACCATGCACCAGAAACACATTCTGCCCTGCGCACCAGACATTCCACCAGGTACTGTCTCACCTCCAGGCTGCACTCATTGAGGGGACACATGAAGAGTGGTTTGCGGTCCGGGTACAGATGGGTGTACTGACGCCAGAAATTGTCGGCCAGGCTCAGCAGAGTCCGCTCCTTCTGAGAGTTTGTGCGGTATGACTCTGGAAATGACTTGTTTTCCCAAACAGCCTCCAGATCCCTGAAACACAAACCGACATTACCGGGAGACAAAATGAAACTGGGATAGTAGCCATAGTAACAAGATGTTTTACTTCCTTCTCTATCCGGAAAGGTTTTCCTTCTATAGTTCTAACACAAAATAATCATTACAGGTCCTGACAAGGGGCCCCAAAGAAGGGCCCTGAGAGATAATAACTGTGAATTATGCGACTTCTCTTTTATACATTGGAATGTATTGGGGTAAGGGGGGGAGGAGTCCATGATGGATGCACTCAGTACTTACTGTGAACTGTCCCCCTCGGTGACCTCAATGTGTGACAGGTCCTCTTGTATGTCCCGCAGATCCTCCTCAGTAAGAATATCATCCTCAGTGCGGGGAGTCTGTCCCTCTCCTGGATCAGCCTCCACAAACTCCATATTACCTGAAATATCCCAGACCAATATGGCTCACTCTACAGTATACAGTATGACCCCCCCATTATTTACAGTATAACCCCCCCCCCCGTTATATGCAGCATGACCCTCCTCATTATATATACAGCATCTCCGCCTTATATACAGCATGACTGCCCATAATATACAGCATGACCCCCTATTACATACAGTATAACCCCCTGTTATATGCAGCATGACCCTTCCCATTATATACAGCACCCCCCCTTATATATAGCATGACCCCCCCATAATATACAACATTAACCCCCCCGATACAGTATGACCCCCCATTATATACAGTATAACCCCCTGTTGTATGCAGCATGACCCTCCCAATTATATACAGCATCCCCCCCATAATAAACAGCATTAACCCCCCCCCCCACACTTGGATACAGTATAACCCCCTGTTATATGCAGCATGACCCTCCCCATTATATACAGCATCCCCCCTTATATACAGCATGACCCCCCCATAATATACAGCATTTACCCCCCTCCCCAGATACAGTATGACCCTCCTCATATATACAGCATTCCCCCCCCCCCATATACAGCATGACACCCCATTATGTACAGTATAACCCCCTGTTATATGCAGCATGACCCTCCCAATTATATACAGCATCCCCTCCATAGTATACAACATTAACCCCCCCCCAACTTAGATACAGTATGACCCTCCTCATTATATTTACAGCATTCCCACCGCCTTATATACAGCACTACCCTCCCATAATATACAGCATTAACCCCCTCCCCCCTCAGATACAATATGACCCCCCATTATGTACAGTATAACCCCTTTTTATATGCAGCATGACCCTCCCCATTATATACAGCATCCCCCCTTATATACAGTATAACCCCCTGTGATATGCAGCATGACCTTCCCCATAATATACAGCATCCCCCCCCCTTATATACAGCACGACCCCCCATAATATACAGCATTAACCCCCCCCCCCCCCCAGATACAGTAGAACCCCCTGTTATATACAGCATGACCTTCCCCATAATATACAGCACCCCCCCCCATATACAGGGGAGGGGGTGATACATTGTATACAGAATGATTCATAGAGATATTTCTGCTATACTGTACTTGAGTCTCTGTAGTCAGATGTGTACTCTGGTTGCCGGGGTAACAATACCAGAAACAGGAAGTGCTGGCAGCATGGGATGCTGGGAGATGTAGTCGAAGACTCTCAAAAGGCTTCTCACCCAATATCACCCCTATCATCATCCCTGACCCAATATCCCGGGGAGGGGGAGGGAAGCATGATGATTGACAGCTGAAAGTCATTAATTTAGAGTGGGGAGGAGGGGGAGGGGAGAGCTGTGATCGGCTGGAGGAGGTAAACGTGTGTGAGGAGGCAACAGATCTGATATATACCCCAATTCTATACTATATACTGACATGGAGTGTATTACTCAGAGCCCCTTCTACATACGGGACTATTGTATTGTGTCAGGAGTCCCCCAACCCCTTCCCCCAATACATCCATCTCGCTGTTATACCCCATTCACCCCCACCCCCTCCTCTAATATACCCCAATTCCCCCCCTATCCATCTACTATACCCCCGTCCCTCTAATATACCCTAATCCCCCCCCCCCATCCATCTACTATACCCCCATCCCCCCAGTTCTATTATACCTCAATTCCCTCCTCTATTAACCCAACCCCTACCTCTGTCCTTTTACTGCACCCCCATTCCGCCCTCTGTCCATCTATTATACCCCAATCTCCCCCCTCCTACTCTCTATTATATCTCAAGTCCTCCTCTGTCTCTCTATTATGCCCCCCCCCCGTCCACAATCCCTCCCCCTTTAGTACCCCCAATACCCCCTCTATCCTTCTATTATACCCATGTCCCTCTATTATACCCCAATTTACTTTGTGTCCTATTATACCTCAACCCCCCCCCCCCCCCCCCGTTCATCTAATATACCTCATCCCCCCCCTCTATTATACCCCCACCTCTGTCCTATTATACCCCCAACCCCCCCCCCCGTCCTTTTATACCCCCAATTTCCCCCCCGTCCTTCTATTATAACCCCCCTGTCCTTCTATTATAACCCCAATCTCCCCCTCCTACCCTCTATTATTCCTCAATTCCTCCTCTGTCCCTCTATTATACTTCAGCCCAATTCCCCCCCATCCTATTATACCTCAATTCCCCCTCCCTGTCCTTCTATTATTATTATTATACAGTATTTATATGGCGCCAACAGTCCGCTCAGCGCTGTACATTACAATGGGGGACAGTACATGAGACCGTACAATAACAATACAATGCGATACACGAGGGGTTCGAGGGCCCTGCTCCTTGGAGCTTACAATCTAGGAGCTGTTTACCCCAATCCACCCCCCCTGTCCTTCTATTATACCCCAAATTCCCCCCTGTCCTTCTATTATACTCCCCCCCCCCCCCCCCCCCCCGTCCTATTATACCCCAATCTCCCCCCTGTCCTTCTATTATACCCCAATCTTCCCCCCACCCGTCCTTCTATTATACCCCAATCTTCTCCCCCCCCCATCCTTCTGTTATACCCCAATCTCCCCCCGTCCTTCCATTATACCCCAATCTCCCCCCCGTCCTTCCGTTATACCCCAATCCCCCCTCTGTCCTCCTGTTATACCCCAATCACCTCCTCTGTCCCCCTGTTATACCCCAATCACCTCCTCTGTCCCCCTGTTATACCCCAATCACCTCCTCTGTCCCCCTGTTATACCCCAATCACCTCCTCTGTCCCCCTGTTATACCCCAATCACCTCCTCTGTCCCCCTGTTATACCCCAATCACCTCCTCTGTCCCCCTATTATACCACAGTCACTTCCTCTGCCCCTCTATTATACCCAAGTCTCTCCTCCTCCTGTTATTCCCCAATCACCTCCTCTGCCCTCCTGTTATACCCCAGTCACCTTCTCTGTCCCTCTATTTTACCCCAATCACCTCCTCTGTCCCTCTATTTTACCCCAATCACCTCCTCTGTCCCTCTATTTTACCCCAATCACCTCCTCTGTCCCTCTACTATACCCCAATCACCTCCTCTGCCCCTCTACCGTACCCCAATCACCTCCTCTGCCCCTCTACCGTACCCCAATCACCTCCTCTGCCCCTCTACCGTACCCCAATCACCTCCTCTGCCCCTCTACCGTACCCCAATCACCTCCTCTGCCCCTCTACCGTACCCCAATCACCACCTCTGCCCCTCTACCGTACCCCAATCACCACCTCTGTCTCTTTATTATACCCCAATCACCCCCGTCCCTCTGGAACCCCAACCCCCCTTCCCCCTCTGTCTCTTTAGTATACCTCAACCCCTCCCCTCCCCTTGCCCCTCTAGTATACCCCAGTCACCCCCTCTGTCCCTCTATTATACCCCAATCCCTCCCAACCTGTTCTCTCTCCTTATTGACAGAGGAGATGGGTTTGTGTCCTTGGCTGGGTGAGGGTGGTGGATATGAAGGGATTTTCCAGGGCTTGATGATATTTTATGACTGTCATTTCTCTCTCTTCCTCCTGCAGATGATGTCTGGCTTCACAGGATGTCTTGCATTATTCGGGGTGATATTGACTTTGGTGACTCCTGTTATACAAGATGAGGTTGACGGTAAGGATGGAATATATTCTGAGCTCCTGGGAACTAGGGAAGACAGCAATGTGTGTGCAGTTCAGGTCCATCTGGCAGGTTGGGGATTTCTCCAGGCTGGTACTGTGTGCAGGGAATGTGTATATAGCTTTGAGCTCGGGGCAGTTTAATATGAATGTATTCCTGGCTGACACCTTCTGGTTGTGGGCCAGGACGTTGGTGCCCAACTTGGGAAACCGGCACAGGGAAAGGTTGAACAGTTTTTTTTTGTTGAGTTGCAGGTGAAACTGGTTTAGTCAAGGACTGAATCGTCCAGTGCTTATCTGTTCCTGTCCTAATTTATGACGCTAGCTTTGGAATGTGCGCACACTGGAAGAGACTCACGCTGACACACAAGTTCAGTCTATGAATACTTCTAGTTTATTATAATGAGAAAGTGAGCTTATATATGCAAAATGATGCAAGCGTCATGTGACAACAGCATAAGCATTATATTAGTCTTTGATTGGTCATTTCCACACGAAAACAATCTCCATCATGGTATAGGTGTGATCTTCTTCCAGGCCTTATCTCATAGGAAAACATGCTTTTGTCTTCCAAATCACACGGTGGGAGGGGGTCTGTGTGTGTGAGCAGACATTTCTTAAGCAAAGATTTCTTATAGTACCACAAAGCCCAGCAGGCAGAAAATATTCACACAACATATGTATTAAAGTATAAAAGTAAATATTTATAAAACTTATAGAAATAGCATATATATACAGTCATGGCCGAAATTGTTGGCACCCTTGATATTTCTCCAGGAAATCATGTATTTCTCACGAAACGTATTGCATTAACACATGTTTTGCTATACACATGTTTATTCCCTTTGTGTGTATTGGGACAAAACAAAAAAAGGGAGGAAAGAAAGCAAATTCGACATAATGTCACACAAACCTCCAAAAATGGGCTGGACAAAAGTATTGGCACCCTTTCACAACTGCGGATAAATAAGAATGTTACAAGCATGTGATGCTCCTGTAAACTCACCTGGGGCAAGTAACAGGTGTGGGCAATATAGAAATCACACCTGAAAGCAGATAAAAAGGAGAGACGTTCACTTAACCTTTGCATTGTGTGTCTGTCTGTGCCACACTAAGCATGGACAACAGAAAGAGGAGACGAGAACTGTCTGAGGACCTGAGAACCAAAATTGTGGCAAAATATCAACAATCTCAAGGTTACAAGTCCATCTCCAGAGAACTAGATTTGCCTTTGTCCACAGTGCGCAACATTATCAAGAAGTTTGCAACCCATGGCACTGTAGCTAATCTCCCTGGTCGTGGACGGATGAGGAAAATTGATGAAAGATTGCAACGCAGAATAGTCCGGATGGTGGATAAGCAGCCCCAAACATGTTCCAAAGACATTCAAGCTGTCCTGCAGGCTCAGGGAGCATCAGTGTCAGCGCGAACTATCCGTCGACATTTAAATGAAATGAAACGCTATGGCAGGAGACCCAGGAGGACCCCACTGCTGACACAGAGACATAAAAAAGCAAGACTACAGTTTGCCAAAATGTACTTGAGTAAGCCAAAAGCCTTCTGGGAAAACGTCTTGTGGACAGATGAGACCAAGATAGAGCTTTTCGGTAAAGCACATCATTCTACTGTTTACCGAAAACGGAATGAGGCCTACAAAGAACAAAACACAGTACCTACGGTAAAATATGGTGGAGGTTCAATGATGTTTTGGGGTTGTTTTGCTGCCTCTGGCACTGGGTGCCTTGACTGTGTGCAAGGCATCATGAAATCTGAGGATTACCAAAGGATTTTGGGTCGCACTGTAGGGCCCAGTGTCAGAAAGCTGGGTTTGCGTCCAAGATCCTGGGTCTTCCAGCAGGACAATGACCCCAAACATACGTCAAAAAGCACTCAGAAATGGATGGCAAAGAAGCGCTGGAGAGTTCTGAAGTGGCCAGCAATGAGCCCAGATCTAAATCCCATTGAACACCTGTGGAGAGATCTTAAAATTGCTGTTGGGAAAAGGTGTCCTTCCAATAAGAGAGACCTGGAGCTGTTTGCAAAGGAAGAGTGGTCCAAAATTCCGGGTGAGAGGTGTCAGAAGCTTATTGATGGTTATAGGAAGCGACTGATTTCAGTTATGTTTTCCAAAGGGTGTGCAACCAAATATTAAGTTAAGGGTGCCAATACTTTTGTCCAGCCCATTTTTGGGGTTTTGTGTGACATTATGTCATATTTGCTTTTCTGCCTCTGTTTTATATTTGTTCCAATACATACAAAGGGAATAAACATGTGTATAGCAAAACATGTGTTAATGCAATACCTTTTTTGTGTGAAATACTTGATTTTCAGGAAAAATATCAAGGGTGCCAACAATTTCGGCCATGACTGTATATATATATATATATATATATATATATATATATATATATATATATATATATATATTCAATAGGAAACGAAATAGGCATTTTACCAAATCCATCACAAAACGAATATCAAATTGAGCAACAATCGGCAATCGCTATAACTGAATGACGTTTCGGAGCTGCACATACATAGATATGTTAACCCAGTAGTTAAATTTCACCAAAGAAACCAATATATATGTGAGAAATAATAAATGTTTGAATGTCTCACCCCAAATTTGGTGCCAAAAATACTCTTCTAGTGCTTGGTCTACATCTTCGTGCGAAACCTCTTAGTGCTCCACCACCATGTACCAACCCTCCATGACCCCTTCATTAAAAGAAGGTCAATAGAGCTTTGTGTCACCAGGGTTTATGCTCTCAGTAGATTTCTTCTCTAGATTCTCCCAATAAATCTGAAGTTTCAGATCATGACTGTGATTGCTGCATGATTGCAGTTTTTAGTCAAGGGACAGGAAATAATGAATGTCCTACTCAACATGGGTGGCCTTATGTCTGCATCTGTTTTTTACATTGTAACTCTTGTAATTCTAGCCTCATTTCCTTTGACCAGCACAATTTTTCTCACTTCTTTGGACATAAAGCTCATGTACATGGGGCATTGGGGAAACTCTTCTGACTGCTGGAAAATGTAGGTTAAAAAACGTTAGTTTAGCTGCGTTTGCATACCGCATTTATGCGCGTTTGCGTTTAAAAGCGTTTTAAAAGGTAACCTCAGGAAACCCTACCGAATGCACTGAAAAACAGTAAATAATTATTTCAGACATTTTGAGAGAAATGGAGAGCAGAAGCAGAGAGAGCAGTATGTGTTGAGATGATCTGTCTTTTCTGGTTGTATTCACTATGGATCCCATCATGAGCATAATGCGTCACGTTCTACCATTTCTTTTCCTTCACGTGAAACCTGAACTGTCTGCGCTGGTGTACTGGGTCTATTTGAATACATGGAAAACACTTTGCATGCATTTTTGATGAAGAAAAAAGGCTCTGGGCAGCATCTAGATATGGACCTGTCAAAAAACGCATCTAAACGCAATTGCTTGTAAACCGCGTTTACAAGCGTTTGGCGTTTGAAATGCCAGTAAAATCTTCTCCTGAATGCTATGTTGATGCGTTCAAAAAAACGACTGTAAATAACTATCTGTATATGGACACATCGGAGGACATAAAGGACAGTTCAGGGGCTGCTGAAAAAAAACCGCTGAACAGCTCCTGAACGTCAGTTTAGCAGCTGCAGCGTACATGAGCCCTTACGGATAATTTCACATGAACTGTTGTGATTATCTCTCCAAAGCTGTGTACTAAAGATCAGATGATCGGATGGCCGTTTTGAAAGTGGTATTTTTCATCCGATTTTCTCACCCAAAAGGGGAAGTTCTGCTTTAAGCCTTTGTCCCCCGCTCCCCGTTAAGGATTGGCACCTTTTAGGGACACATGACAGGTCCCAGAAGACTACGGAACCATTCGCAAAGCACAGCACTACTCGTGCATGCGCAGTGGGCACTCAGCTGAGAAGCTGCAAGCTTTCACAGCCGGGTGCCCACACGGAAGATGCCGGCGCCGGGGAGAGAAGACGGCCAGTGAATCCAGTGGTGGTGAGGACACCGCTGAACCGAGGGACAGGTAAGTGTCTGTAAGTCCTTTTTTTTTTTTTTTTTTTTTTTTTTTTTAATACTTTTTAAATTTTTTTTTTTTTTTTTTTTTTTAAACCAACTAAAACTCTGCTTTAAGTCTCATATGTCAGAACCACAAAGAAAGTCAACGCTGGAAAGTCTCCCTCTGCAATGTGCTATGCAGTCACCAGTAATGTGGCTTTAGCAGCTGTGGCAGAACACTTCAAATAGCAGTTCCGGACACTGCTGTAAAAGCAAACACCGTAACACCAATGGTGCAGTAATGGTAGCAGTACATGAGTAGATCTACAGATTTATGGGTATCACACTGGCATAGCCTACATTACCAATGCAGCATCTGCAAAAGAAGTGGCTGACGGGCAGAGTGGAGGCACACGTGGCAACTTGGAAGAGTTGTACAGGTCCTATGAACTACTAACACACAGCGGTGCCCCCAATCTAACAGCAGACAGCGGTGTCCCTAATCTCTCCCGAGCAGGAACCATTCCCTAAAGCTATTACATTGTCCCTAGCAAGCATGGCTCCCTTCCCTACTCTAGCTGCTCACAACTGCAGGCCAAATACAATGGGGCACTGCTTTTTAGTAGCATTGCCCACACCAAAGATGGCTGCCAGGGTTACAAAGTGTTGCAGTATGCCGTTAGACCACTGCTCCTCTGGTGACACCTACAGATTCTGCAAAGGAACAACGTTCCTCTCATCCTCCACTCCATCTGTACAGTGGCACAGCAACACAGTGCTGCCTACAGAATAGAGGATAAACTGCACCTGCCTACGTGGTAGAAGGGATGTGTATATAGTTCAGCCCCTCTAAATAATTAACCAGGAAGGAGAATTCATTCATGAACTCAGTAAGGAGAAGAGTATGTTTGCTTGGCTATGAATACCCAATCCGGTGCAAGAAAAATTAACCGCTCTCCGACCGCCCTATAGCAGTAGTACTGCGGCAGGGATGCGCCAAATCACATAAGTATATGGGTTTTGCAACCCCGGGTAGGGGGCGCGCGTGGTCCCTACCCGCGCCACTATTGGCTCCTCTGCATATCAATCACTGGGTCCCAGATGCTGATTTTGTAGCATTGCCCACACCAAAGATGGCCACCAGGGTTGAAAAGTGTTGCGGTATGCAGTTAGACCACTGCTCCTCTGGTGACACCTACAGATTCTGCAAAGGAACAATGTTCCTGTCATCCTCCACTTCATCTGTACACTGGCACAGCAACACGGTGTTGCCTACAGAATAGGATAAACTGCACCTGCCTACATGGTAGAAGGGATGTGTATATAGTTCAGCCCCTCTAAATAATTAAACGGAGAATAATTCATTCATGAACACAGATCTCAGTAAGGAGAAGAGTGTTTGCTTGGCTTTGAATACCCAATGCTATGCAAGAAAAACTAATTAACCGCTTCCCGACCGCCCTATAGCAGAAGTATTGCTACAGCGCGGCAGGGATGTGCAAAATCGCGCATGTATACATGTTTTTCATCCTCGGTTAGGGGGCGTGTACGTGTGTTCCCTACGCGTGTCACTATTGGTTCCTCGGCATGTCAGTCACCGGGTCCCAGATGCTGATTCTCGGCCGCGACTCTGTGATCGTTGGCGGAGCTGACGGGAGAAGTCTGTGTGTAAACACAGATCTCTTCCCTGTCAACTCGAACATGTTGCTTTGTATTGCTCTGCACAGCAGTGCAATACAAAGCAGCTTGTCTACATAGTAAAAGACATACGGCTCATTATGTGAAACACAACACAGCACACAGTTAACCTTTTGATCGCCCCACATGTTAACCCCTTCCTGCCCAGTGCCATTAGTACAGCGTCAGTACTTTTTATTAGCACTGATCACTGTATTCGTGTCACTGGGGATGTCAGTGGCAGTTAGTCAGTTCCCCCCAGTGTCAGAATGCCCGCCGCAGTCCTGCAATAAGTCGCTGATCACTGCCATCACTATTAAAAGAAAAAAAATACAAATAAAAATTCCAGTGTGTCTATATACTGCCATTTGAAGACTCTATAACTTTCACGTAAACCAATTTAATATACACTTCTTGGGATGTAACAGAATACATGTTGGCCTAAATTTATAAAGAAATTTTATTTAACTTTTTTTTTTCCTGCATGTTTTATAGCAAAAACTCAAATAGTGCTTTTTTTTTTTTCAAAATTGTTGGTCTTTTGTTTATAGCACAAAAAAATAAAAAACGCAGAGGTGATCAAATACTGCCAAAAGAAAGCTCTATATGAGGGGAAGAAATACATTAAATTTATCTACAGCGTTGCATGACCACGCAATTGTCAATTAAAGTAATGCAGCACCGTATCTCAAAAAATGGCCTGGTCAGTGGGGGGGTAAATCCTCTGGAGGGCAAGTGGTTAAAAAAAAAAAGAAAAAAATTGTTTGCACATGATTAGATGATTAAAGTCAGCATGGCTTCACCTCATTAACTAAGCTTAGTGATTTTTTTGTTTTTTTTCCAATTCTAGCGCCATGCCTTGTGGCGGAGGCTGTAGCGCCGTGCCTTGTGGCGGAGGCTGTAGCGCCGTGCCTTGTGGCGGAGGCTGTAGCGCCGTGCCTTGTGGCGGAGGCTGTAGCGCCGTGCCTTGTGGCGGAGGCTGTAGCGCCGTGCCTTGTGGCGGAGGCTGTAGCGCCGTGCCTTGTGGCGGAGGCTGTAGCGGCGTGCCTTGTGGCGGAGGCTGTAGCGGCGTGCCTTGTGGCGGAGGCTGTAGCGGCGTGCCTTGTGGCGGAGGCTGTAGCGGCGTGCCTTGTGGCGGAGGCTGTAGCGGCGTGCCTTGTGGCGGAGGCTGTAGCGGCGTGCCTTGTGGCGTCACTCTGGGGCAGAGGTGGCAGTCCTTGTGTTGAACCATGCCTTTCGGCATCCCTGTAGAGAAGATCAGGGGGCTTCCTTTATGGCGTGATATGGGGCAGAGGTGGTGTGCTGTCTGGTGGCGTTGTGGGAAGGAGACAAAAGCCGTATGCTATTTGGTGTCTCCTTATGACATCGCTGTTATTAGAAGGAAGCAGCCTGCCACCTTATGTCACTATTAGGAGATGGGAATGGCTTCTGGCCAGTGCCAGATTTATAAGGGTACAAAAGGGGCTACTGCTCTGGGTCTCCTTGACAGAAGAGCCCCCCCTCGATACAAAAATTATCTAAAATATTTTTAAAATTATTTATAAAATATATAATAAAAAATTACTTTTACTAAATGTATCTTGGGAAGTAATATTTTGCCTGCCATCTGTAAATGTTTTTACTCTGGATTAGTATATTGTATCATATTTTTTTTTAAACAAATTTTGGCGGCTTAAGCAAACCACACATAGAGCACCATGACGTCGTGTGCGCACGCGTGTGACCTCAGAATGACTGTCATACATTTATAAAATGTGTGACTGTCATTGAGAATGTAAACCAGCTCTGTCCCCCAAGGGCTAAATCTGGCCCTACTTCTGGTGTCGCTGTGAGGAGGAGGCTGTATGCTGTTTAGCCTTGTTGTGGGGAGGAGGGAGGTGGTGTGCTGCTTGGTGTCCGCGTGTGGAGGAGGCTCACATTTGGTTCTCAGGTTTGGGGATATGACGTGTATGGCCCAGGTGATGTCTGTATGAAATCTCTCCCAACCAGACCGTGGTGACCCCAGCGTACGGATCCTCTACCTGGATCCATGGCCGAAGGAGTCGAGTGTGCCAAGCAATATGACGTCAGAGGGTGGAGTCTGCCCCCCCTACATGTGTGAGAACGGAGGAACCTGTGTGGAGGTGGAGGGACAGTATAGATGTCTGTGTGCACCGGGATTCATCGGACACAAGTGCCAAGGTGAAGGTGACTGGGAAAATCATTACAGTGGTTCTACTACTTAAAGTGGTATTAAACCAAAAACCAAAGATTTAATATATTGCAACTTACCAATCATTCGATGTGATGGCTGCCTTAGTTTTCTTTTAGGCTTTTTTTTCTACCAGTCTGGCCAGTATAACACCTCTCCTTTATTAGAGTGCCCCCGCTCTTAAAGAAGAAGCACAGGGGGCACAGCAGACAGAGGTATTGTCAATCTGGGAGGCGGGTAGTGTTAAAAGCACTAGCAGATTTAAAAACACTAACAAATTAAAGCAAAACTCCAGCTCACACTTTTGGGATAAAGGGTTTTTAAAGAGAACTTGTTCCCGCCATCGGGAAGAGAACTTGTTCTTCTGAAAAACAAACTTACTGGCTGGATCACCGAATGAAAAAAGAAAAAAATACAACTTTTGGTGCTCTATCCATCCCTCTAATATCAGCGAGGATTTTGGTGAATGTGATGTATTGTATGGTGAAGTGTAGTACAGTGTGCTATGTAGCATTGTGCGATGTAGTATGTTGTGGTGGATTGTGTGGTGTGGTGTAGTATGGTGTGGTGGATTGTGTGGTGTGATGTAGTATGGTGTGGTGGATTGTGTGGTGTGATGTAGTATGTTGTGGGGGATTGTGTGGTATGGCGTAGTATGGTGTGTTGGATTGTGTGGTGTGGCGTAGTATGGTGTGGTGTGGTATGATGTGTTGGATTGTGTGGTGTGGCGTAGTATGGTGTGGTGGGATGTAGTATGTTGTGGGGGATTGTGTGGTGTGGCGTAGTATGGTGTGTGGGATTGTGTGGTGTGGCGTAGTATGGTGTGTGGGATTGTGTGGTGTGGCGTAGTATGGTGCGTTGGATTGTGTGGTGTGGCGTATTATGGTATGGTGGGATGTAGTATGTTGTGGGGGATTGTGTGGTGTGGCGTAGTATGTTGTGGGGGATTGTGTGGTGTGGCGTAGTATGGTGTGTGGGATTGTGTGGTGTGGCGTAGTATGGTGTGTTGGATTGTGTGGTGTGACGCTGTATGGTGTGGTGGATTGTATAGTCTGGTACAGTTTGGTGTGTTGTATGGTGTTCTCTATGCTGTGTATCATTGTGTAGCATTGTACAGTGTGGTGTAGCATGGTGTATTGTGTAGTACAGTTTGACATGTAGTGTGTTCCATGCTGCATAGCATTGTGTAGTATAGAACAGCGTGTTCCTTCCTGTGTACTGTTGTACTGTGTGGTGTTGTATGGGGTGGCGTAGTGTTGTACAGTTTGACTTGTAATATGGTGTGTTCCATGCTGTGTGTCATTGTATAGCAGTATACAGTATGGTGTGACCTAGTATGATGTGTAGTACAGTTTGACATGTAGTATGTTGTGTTCCATGCTGTGTAGCATTGTGTATTATTGAACAGTGTGTTCCTTGATGTGTGATGTTCTGCATTGTCCTCAGATTTGAGGTTGGAGTTGGTCTGTGACAATCACTGGATGAGGCTTCAGGTTCCGAAGGATGTCCTCACCGATCTGAGTGTAAATGTCTCCAACCTTCATACATCTAATGAGAAGTGCACAGCAGAAGAGTCTCTTCTTTATGTCTCCATCACACTGACCCACCAGAACCACACACAATGTGGAACAGAGGTTAAGGTAGGTGGTCGGATTGCCATTGTGAGGCGGTATTAGAGCGTGGTGGTCCGATCTTCATCTGGCTATACTGGGCTTGTCTGGCCTCTCCTGGGCTGATGACTTCTTCTGTTCCTCCAGCTAAGGGATCAATTGTGACCACTTTCATATGCTGTGTGGTCAGATTTGTATCCAGCCCTGATGATGTCCAATGAGTCAGGACAGTCTGACTTCACCTTAAACTGGACTCTGGCCCACATGGTCTGCTGCCCTTCATCTGACTTTTAATGGCTCCTTTATAGTGCCAATCACAATGGGAAATTGATTTTTTTTTAATATTTATTGCGATGTGCAGAGAATCACATTGTTCACCAATCACAATTGGTTTGACTTGTGTCAGATTGGACATACAGTATGTGTGTTCAGGAAACTGGGAATGTTGCACTTAATGACACGGTGAGCATCTCACTGTTCATAAACCTCAATCACAGGAATTCTACATTGGCCAGGAAACTATCTTCCAGTGGTCTGTGGTTCTCCTGAGTAGTTTGGAACAAAGGATTCTGGGCACAGTTATCAGGCCGTGTTGGATCACACAGGGTAGTCAGTGATTTCACCATGTGATGGTCCTCCACTCTGTACAGTTCACCTGAGATGTTTTCTACTTTTCCAGGTTAATGGGACTCACCTCATCTATTCAAATGAGCTCAAAACAGGATTCACAACACAGCAGCCAGAGATACTTGGAAATTCCATATCCCGATCTGCAGATGTCCAGATCTCCTTCTTCTGTGTCTACCACTATGATCGAATTGTGTCTCTGCCCTACCCACTGCTCACCAGTGCCTCGTATGTATTTTCAGGGGCTGCCAGCACTCCAAATGGAGTCGTATTGTCCCAAAGTGTGGTGGTGAGGCTCTTGGGGTCGCCAAGTGTAATGGGGAGGTGTAACCTTAAATATAGACATGAGATGATGACCTCATAAATATCCTCATAATTCAGTGTTCATTGTAGTTTGGACAAATGTGGTGCCATCTGAACTAAGAGTTGGACAGGACCCTGTAAGCTTGTGGCTGTATGTAATGTTAATCAACAATCACCTCACAGACAATTGGACAGGCCATCAGGGTCCACACAGACCATCAGGAACCTTGCAGACCATGAGGGACCAGGGAGGAAGAGGTGGTCTTTACACCATGAGACTCCATGTAGTCTTGGAACAACCCCTCCTTTTCTTAAATTCTTCATAAGATCTAAAATATTGGTTGGGAGCAGAGGAATTATTCCTTGGATAGTAAAAATTGTGAGCTGAATGTGTATGCTAAATGGTATGTCCTGGACCTAGAGGGACTACCCAAAAGACTTTATGGACCCTGCTTGTAGCAGTCAAGTAGAAATTGGACTCTCGGCATTTGAGATGATGTGCTGGTGCTGGAAATTTAACTCCAACCAAACCATCAGAACTGACTGGTCCATATAATCTATGGCAACTTCAGGAGGTTAAACCTCTTGCCCCAAGCAGAGGAGGTAACTTGTCCAAGGGGTGATAGGTTAAGGGGTAAGAGCCCACCCCACATTCATGCCTCTATAAATTGAGTAGAATGAAAACTAACATTGCAGTTCATCTGGAGCCTGTTCTGAACACAGTAGATAAGTGTGTGTGTGTCACCAGCAGGATAAAACAATACTGCACAAACAGTAGTTTTCCTGCTGTGTCAGGTAACATTTGAAGGTATCATGTCGCCTATGAGGGGCAATCCCTTTTTTATTTTTGTATGGAAATTGGTCTCAGCCCATGGATATGAGCTTGGCTGTATGGGGTGAAAGCTGACATTTTCCTATAGATGAGAACTCTACTTTCAGACCGGCATAGATCCGTTTTAGTTATCATTTTGGTCCTCTCTTCCTCCTAGGCTGGTGACATTTGTGGTAAAGGAAGGAAAATTCAATGTTAGTATGACCCTTCACCCCTCAGAAGATTTCTTGGACTCTTATGATCGCCCTCCAATCATCCCACTTACCGGCAGACTCTACGTCCAGCTGCAGATCCTCGGACTTGATCTGCAAGACTTCTTTATTCTGAGATTGGATGAGTGCTGGGCCACACCAGGGCCAAATTATGCTGACGAGATAAGACACCTAATCATCTCCAGTGGGTGAGTGGTACAGAGGTCACCTTGGTTCTGGTAACTGTTATTGGTGGGAATCACTCCAGGGGTAGGGGTGTGTGGGAGAATGGGGATCACACTGGGCATAGGTTGGTCTGAAAGGAGGGGGATCACACTAGGAGTTGATATATCTGGGAGGGGGAAGATCACTTGAGAGGTAGGTGGGTCAAGGAGGAGAAGGGATCACACTAAGGGTAGATGGGTCAAAAAGGGGTGGATCACACTAGGGCTTGATTAATCTGGGAGGATCACGCAAAGGTATGTGGGTTGGGGAGGGAGGGATCATACTAGGGGTTGGTGGGTCAAGGAGGGCATTATCGCACTAGTGATAGGTGTGTTTGGGAGGTAGGGATCACACAAAGGTTAGTTGGAGTTTGATCTGGGGGGTGGGCGGCATCACACTAGGGGTAGATGGGTCAAGAAGTAGTGGATCACACTAGGGATTCAGGAATCTGGAAGGATCACGTGAGGGGTAGATAGGTGGGTCAGGGAGGTAGGGAGCACACTAAGGGTAGTTGGGTCTGGGAGGGGGGGAAGGGTGTCGCACTAGGGGTAGATGGGTTGGGAAGGGGTGGTTTACACTGGGGGTGGGTGGATCACACTATGGGTAGGTGGGTCAAAGAGGAAGCGGAGGAGGTAATCACACTATGGATAGGTGGGCTGGGTGGGGGGATGTCGCACTAGTGGGATTTGAATGCATTAACACATTGAGATGGTGGGGTTTCCTCAGACTATTCCCACTGAAATAACAGAGCATCTTCTTCACAGAACTGCTAATGACTCCACGGTGGCCATGTTGGAGTCAGGGAACCAATTGCTGAGCCGCTTCTCCCTGCAGATGTTCCACTTTGTGAAATTCCCAGAATTTTACCTGCACTGCCGAGTCTGGCTGCACCAGCCCAATGCCAGCCATTGCTGCAATCCGGTGAGGCTCCTTTTATTAAGTGATGAACACAAATGGTCTTTGTTTGGGAAACTAGATTCAGGCCTCTCGGACCTGTTGTCCCTCCTGTGTCTAGAAATTGTCCAGGCTTTCATCTGATTCTGGAATATTCTGCCCCTTCCAGCCTAAAACCAGCAGTTACCGACACGCCCGGGACCTGAGTGACCCATACAGGAAGGTGGTGTCCTGCGGTCCCATCAGACTCAGACGGAGTTCTGTGTCCAGCGTTGGGAAACCGGAATCGGGTAATATATCTACAGACTGTCCACCAGCAAAGCTGTGATGGGATTGGCAGGAGATGGCTCCTTGTGGGAGGGGATTGCTGTGTTTTGGACATAGTTGGAGCATGTTAGGAGGGTTTCCTGGAGGGAGATAGATTTTTATTTCCTTTTTATGTGTATTTTCCTTTTTCCAGGTCTGAATCCTTTCCTCTTCCCAGCATCCTCTGCAGCTGCAGCCATTCTCCTCGTGCTGTGTTTGGTCACCATTGCCAAGGTTCTGAAGAAAAGAGAAAAGCTATGGGTCCCTCTCCCAATGTGTCCATTTCCTCCAACTCCCTAAATAAAATACACTACATCTGATCTTTGTGTGTATCTTGTGTATAGCGGGTTACCCCTCCCCCCCCCCCCCCCCCCTGCTTTGTCCATCTTTCCCTCCCACTGTGGGGGGCAGGGGTATACACTCTGTCTCTCTGCTGTGGAGGGTAAATTTTCCACCCTGCTTTCTGTCCTTCAACTGAAGGTGTGACCTCCCTACCTATCCTAGGGAATATGAAGTGGAGTTGGGGGGGTATCATCTTAACTGCCACAAAACCATCAGAGTACATTGGGATTGTATGTGAAATTTACATCTGTCTGTGTGTGTCCAATCAGATAAATTTTGGGTGTGTTGCCCTCTAGTGGTGGCTGGTGGTAAGGGAGTGTTTATACTAACGCTTGAAGTAATATGTGGCTTAACCTGTAACTACTAATGAGCGGTATGTGTGGTTGGTGATAACCTGTGTGCACAGTCCAGTCTCCTTTGTCCCCCCCATTCCCTCAGTGACTCCTGATCAATGGCGCTGCCTTTGTCTGCTCTCTGTGACCATTGATTAAGGAAAGGGTCTTGTATGGGATGAGGGATCTTCAAAGCTGTACATGAAATCCGACATGACCAATAATTATGTAGAAGTCACATTCAGCATTTTTCATGTAGACTTTTTTTTTGTTCCATACAGATTTTTTATGTAGATGTGCAGCAGAGTGGTTTAAGGGTAAGCACCGCCCAGCAGTACTAGGGTCATTGGTTCGAATCCCAACCATGGCACCACCTGCCTGGAGTTTGTATGTTCTCCCTGTGCCTGTGTGGGTTTTCTTCGGGTACTCCGGTTTCCTCCCACACTCCAAAGATATGCTGGTAGGTTAATTGGCTCTTGTCTAAATTGTCCCTAGTATGTGTATATATGAATGTGAGTTAGGGACCTTAGATTGTACGCCCCTTGAGGGTTAGGGACTGATGTGAATGTACAATATGTGTAAAGCGCTGTGTAAATTGATGGGGCTATATAAGTACCTGAAATAAAAAAAATGTGCTGGGTGACCATCACCCTTTAATTTGCTGTGCCAGCTTTCCGCCACTAGGAGGTGCATCTGCTCCATCCTAGTGCATGAAAACCCCAACAATGAGCGTCTCTCATTCTCCACTTCTGCTTGGTTAGAACAAAATACTTCTAATGGTCTCTTCATCTGTTTGATATGTGAAAAACTTCCTGCCAGAGCCGATAACTTCCTGCACTCTCTGCCTTGTATTGCACTGTTATCAGTCACATGGTTTCCAGGTCTCTACTGTGGTCTACAGTTTGACCCCATACCCAAGGGCGGACTGACAACTCATGGGGCCCCTGGCAAAAAGATAATGGGGGCCCCCTGTGTCTGTCTACACTAAAGCCAAAGCACACCCACACAACACCCTGCCTACATATTGCAGCTCAGCTGCATAGAAAGGGCATTAAAAATTATTTAAAATAATAAAACATCGTGGGGGCCCCCCTCCATTCACACCAAGCCCTTTGGGTCTGGTACAGGTTTTGAGGGGAACCTCCATGCCCCATTTAAGAAAAAAAATGGCGTGAGGTCCCCCCCAAAATCCATACCAGACCCTTATCTGAACCTGCAGCCAGACAGGTTAGGAAAGGGGGGGAGGGGGGGGGGACGAGCAAGCGAACACCCCCCCCTCCCCCCCTGAACCGGGCCACATGCTCTCAACATGGGGGGGCTCCTCCCGAAGCAACTCTTCTCCACAACCCTGGCTGGTGGTTGTGGAGGTCTGTGGGCAGGGGGCTTATCGGTGGGGAACCCGTCTGACAGCTGAAACATTAAAACATGGTTGTCACTACTAAAATGCCGCATGACTTGATAAAATAACATGCGGTATTTTAGTAGAATTTTTTGGTGAATGCAAACTTCTTTTTTTAAAAATGCCATGCGGTATCATGCCGCATACTCAGATGTGGTAAGATACCGCTTAGTGAATTGTGCCCAGTGAGCCTCTCACTGGGTCCCCTACTGACCCTGGACCCTTGGGCAATGCCCAAATGCCTGAATGGGCAGTCTGCCCCTACCCCTGTGTTTTGGAGAGGGGGAGGTGTTCTGTAGCCCTGTTCCAGGGTGCAAACATTTCTCCTACATAGATATGGTACAATGAGTGTTGTCACTCACTCTAGGACAGGAAGTGTTAGTGGCAGGATCACCAGATGAGAATGGGGAAAAAATGTGAAAAGAAACCCCTAAAAACAAATAGATCCACCACATTTAGGGACTGATGAGCTACAAACAGCAGAAGGCGGGGTGTGATCTGGAACGGCAGGAGCAATGTCTCCTTTATGCTGCTCCTTTGAATTTTCTTGACACTATAGTAAAAAATAAAAAAATGAATGCTAATTTGACCTCACCAGCCATTTGAAAATCAAAGAACATTCCAATACACTTTTGTACAAAATTCCACTGGTTTATGGCTAGCTTAACAAAGTAAATAAAAGAAAGCCGAGTAAATGGCACTTGTGGAAATACCTAGAATGGGCAGCAAGTTCCAGTTGCCATGTAGGACTCTCCTAACAAACATTTGGTTTCACATATTAAATCCATAAATGTAAGAATTTGTACAAACATATCATTCATTACAACAGGCATTAATGTTTGCTATATGGGAATGCCTGATCAGCAGCATGACCTCTAGATTCCCAAATACCTCACTGTAGACCATGGAACCAGGGCTATCTTAATGCATGGGCACTGCCCAGGAGCTCTGGGTGCATGGGGTCTCCGATGGTAACCTTGCATTACATCATACTTGCCAACTCTCCCGGATTTGCTGGGATAGTCATGCTTTTTACTAAGCTATCCTGATAGCTGTGTTCCTGGGCAGTGTCCCAGAATCTGGTATATGGGGAAAGTAGCAGGCTGGCGCTAGTCTAAATCTACAATTAGAATGACCTCCCCCCTCCCCACCCCACCCCATGTTGTGCTGTTTGTGTTGCTTAGTCTTTGATATACTTTGCCCAGGGACCCATGGTGCTATTAAGACGGCCCTGCAAGGAGCTGCAACTGTCTCAATGTGCTACAGGACTTTCCTTGATGACTGAGGACATTAATTTGTTCTAATAATATCTACCTGTAAAGTCATTCTAGCCAACAAACCAAGAACCCAACATTAGCATATAAGCGCTTAGTAATGTAATTTAATAATTCATTGAAAACATTTTTTTTTCTCTGTCCCCCCAAAGCAGAATTCCAGAAGTTCTTTATTCTTGCAATGCTAAATGAAGTGGCTCAAACTACTACCAATATGGTTGCTGACCCTCCGATTGTCATGCTGCATACTAGAGAGAAGCCACCAGCCAGCCTGGTCTCTCCCTCTGGCCCTTTTCTCTTATTCCTTCAGTTATCCACGTTTCTCTGCTGTCCCTGCAACGGTAAACGGTTCACAGTCCTCCAGGGTGGTGATTGGCAGGATTTATTTTTCCCACCGATCTTGAGGAACTCTGGGTGATCTTGCACCTACAGGCAGGTGCTTACTCTGTCTTCTTGGCATGCTAACCAGCTCACAAAAGATCTTACTACTGCTTCTCTGTAGCCTTCTCAAGTCTACAACTCCTGGATTGTCAAAGTAAAAAAGTTGTCTTTACTCCAATAACCAAACTGGGGAATTCTTACAGAACTGCATCAAAGGTTGACAAAACCTGAACAAGCCCTGAAAACTGAAATCTTCCCTTTTTTCTTCCACAACTAGAAGGAGATAATGGGGGCAAGGGCAATCACATCTGTATTAGGGGTTGCCTGAGACCACTGGCTGTGGTGATTTGAAGAACTCTGTGCTACATTCAACTGCTACCTGGGGAACCCTCTGAACTTTCAAAATTAAATAGTATCAACACTCTCTGGGCTCATGCTCATCTGATCTATCCAGGTCTACAAATGTAGAATCCACATAAAGAGGAGATCCTAAAGCAGGCTTGGCACAAAAGCTCCCTCAACTTCAAGAGATCCCAAAATCCAATTTTATGCAGACCTTTCCATAGGATCTCTACCACCCATAAGCCTGATGGTGCTCTTTTGAAAAAGATAAGGGAGGTCGATACAACTAAATTTGGAAATTTTTCTGAGTATAGCATTCTGTCCAAAATGTAGCTGCTTTCTTGTGAATCTCTTTTCACAAATTTCTTTTTTGGTCTGCATATTTTTTGGCTACTGGATGGAAGCCATATATTGGGTGATGCAGTAATTTTATATTTGAACCTCTAAACCTATCTTTTACTAACTAGGTCGATACAACCTTCCTGCTACATCGCATTGTTAATAAAAAAAAAAAACAATCCTTTACGTCACATTCCCCACAGGCACCAGAATGGTTCTTGCGGACTCTTTTTAAGGAGTAAGAGCTGAAGTAGGTAGTTGCTGGATAGTCTTCATTTTGTTGCCCTGTAACTTGAACCTGAACTTGTTCCAGAGGTCAACTTATGTTACTGACCTCAGCTTGTTCCTAGCCACAGCTCGTCTCTGGAGTATGACCTCCACTGGTTCCTTGCTACGACTTGATTATGCTGATTCCCAGTGTGATCTCTGCTAGTTTCTGACCATGGCTTGTCTTGTGACTCCTGATGTGACTTCCATTAGGTCCTAACCACAGCTCATTTCTGCTGAATTCTGAGATGACATCCACTAATTTCTGACCATGGCTTGTCTTCTGACTCCTAGTGTGATCTCTGCTAGTTCTGACCACAGCTTGTCTCTTGCTAGTTTTTGACTGTGACTTGTTCTCAGACTCCTAGTATGACCTGCAATAATTCTGACCACAATTCTGCCTTCTACCCTTCCTGCTGTCTGTCTTCCCAGTTGCTAGTTACTGTCTTTCTCAGACAACACATTTATTAAGCCAAGTCCTCCAGAGTTTCAGCCAGCTGCCTTCTAGTCTGCTTCTGTATGTTGGATTCTGTGTCCCTCACTGAGCTTTTTGTTGGTCTGCACAAGCACCTTGCAATCAAGCCGTTTAACGTGAGCTCCTGTAGACTGAACTCTTGGCACCCATGCCACTCTGTGCCCCTTTTTCCCCTGTGCTCTACTTCAGTGAGGTTTGGGCCAGAGGTGTCATCTCAGTCTCTAAGTAGGAGCTGTTGGCTGGTATTAAATGAGATGACCAGTTTGATTGCATAGAGATTGACGTCTGTGTGTGGAAGTTGTATCTGCCATTAGCAGAGGCAGATCTTACTATCGGTAACGGAGATCTGTGTGTGTAGCTTCCTAGCAGACCATTCAGCTGACAAACTGCAGGTGCTGGCATCTACCCTGATCATGTATATTGGCAGCGGGAAAGGTGACTGCACAAGGAGTCCAGCTCACAGGCAGGGGTGGACTGACCATTTAGAAACTCGGGCACTGCCCGAGGGCCTGGGGTCAGTAGGGGGCCCCATGAGATGCCCCTGGTACCTTTTCCATAGGTGTTTTTGAGTTTGGGCAAGGGCACAGGGGCCCCATGATCCCCTATTGCCCGGGGGCCCCATGAGTTGTCAGTCCACCCCTGCTCACAGGATATCTTGGTGAATATGAGACTTAGTCGAACAATTGAGCTGCTACACAACCCTTAGCAAACACGTGATTGCATGCAAGAGTTGCATCTGCCTATTTGTGCCCAGCCAGATTAAATTTTCATGAGTCTTCCTCTGGTGGTATTGCAGGTAGTAATAACTGTTTCACAGCTTTTTTTACCTTCTATAAGCAAGCTCTTTTCCTATCTCTTCTCCCCCAAACAAGGATCTTGCTCTGGTTGGCAAGTTGCTTGTGATCTGCTGACAGCGGGTGACAAGGGCAGGATATTAGTGTTTGCATGCAGTTTTCAGTTGTTTCCTGCATCTGGATTTGGGAACTTTGCTTAATTTGCCAGTGTGCTGCTCAATCTTCAGGCGCAGATACACTGCTTAAAAAGTGTTCCTTTAATTTTTTTTAAGCAGAGTATAGCATCAAGTCAATTAAACTCCTCAGGTATTGATCTGGTCAGTGAAGAAGCAGAGGGAGTTGGTAATCAGTTTCAGCTGCTTTGGTGTTAATGAAATTAAGAACAGGTGCACTAGATGGGCAGCAATGAGACAACTCCCAAAACAGGAATGGCTTTACAGGTGGAGGCCACTGACATTTTTTCCCTACTCATTTTTTCTGACTGGTTTTCACTAGTTTTGCATTTGGCTAGGGTCAGTGTCACTACTGGTAGCATGAGGCCATACCTGGACCCTACAGGGGTTGCACAGGCAGTCCAACTCCTCCAGAATGGCACATCAATACGTGCCATTGCCAGAAGGTATGCTGGGTGTCTCCCAGCATAGTCTCAAGAGCATGGAGGAGATTCCAGGAGACAGGCAGTTACACTAGGAGAGTTGGACAGGGCTGGAGAAGGTCCTTAACACATCAGCAGGACTGGTATCTGCTCCTTTGTGCAAAGAGGAACAGGATGAGCCATGCCAGAGCCCTAGACAATGACCTCCAACAGGCCACTGGTGTGAATGTCTCTGACCAAACAATCAGAAACAGACTTCATGAGGGTGGCCTGAGGGTCCGACATCCTCTAGTGGGCCCTGTGCTCACTGCCCGGCACCATAGAGCTCGATTGGCATTTGCCATTGAACACCAGAATTGGTAGGTCCACCACTGGCACCTTGTGCTTTTCACAGATAAGAGCAGGTTCACCCTGAGCACATGTGGCAGACATAAAAGGGTCTGGAAAAGCCATAGATAATGTTCTGCTGCCTGTAGCATCATTCAGCATGACTGTTTTGGTGGTGGGTCAGTGATGGTCTGGGGAGGCATAGTCATGGAGGGACACACAGACCTCTACAGGCTAGACAATGGCACCCTGACTACCATTAGGTATCTGAACGAAATCCTTGGACTCATTGTCAGACCCTACGCTGGCGCAGTGAGTCCTGGGTTCCTCCTGGTGCACGACAATGCCTGGCCTCATGGGGTGAGAGTGCGCAGGCAGTTCCTGAAGGATGAAGGTATTGATACCATTAAGTGGTCCCCACTCTCCCCTGACCTATATCCAATAGAGCACCTCTGGGATATCATGTTTTGGTCCATCTGATGCTGCCAAGTTGCACCTCAGCCTGTCCAGGAGCTCAGTGATGCCCTGGTCCAGATCTGGGAGGAAATACCCCAGGACACCATGGGGTTTATTTACTAAACCTGGTTGACTCAGAATCTTGTCCACTTCTGCATAAAAACCAATCAGCTTCCAGGTTTTATTGCTGAAGCTTAACTGAACATGCTGAGGTTAGAAGCTGATTGGCTACCATGCACAGGTGCCCAAGATTCTGAGTCAACCAGGTTTAGTAAATAAACCCCCATCTGTCATCTCATTAGGAGCATTTCCCGATGTTGTCAGGCATGCATACAAACATGGGGGAGCCATACAAAGTACTGAGTACTAGTCTGAGTTGCTGCAATGAAATTTCAGCAAAATGGACTAACCTGCTGCATCATTTTTTCACTTTGATTTTCAGGGTTTCTTTGAATTCAGTCCTCTGTTGGTTGATCGTTTTCATTTCCATCAAATGCTGGCTCATCCTTTACATTTCTAACACATTATCCAGCCCATTATCCAGTCCATAGATATCCAGCATGAGATTTTTCCCCATTGAGATCTGATGTGCTTTCAAAGTGTTCCTTTCATTTTTTTTGAGCGGTGTACTAATGGTACATTGAGATGGTAATATTATAGGGGTCGATCGTGCATTGATAGCTTTAACCTTATGATTTGATGCAAACGATGTTACTCGCACCTGCCAATGAAAGCCTCAACCTAACAACTGAACTTTTACTTTCTCCTCCAAAGATATTACTTTTATTTAACTTGCCCTTCCCTTTTAGATTGCAAGGTCTCTAAGACCAGGGCCCTTTTTATTGTATGGTAACGGAACTGTCTCCCTTTCTATTGTACAGCACTGGGCAGACTGTTGGCACTATATAAATCCTGTGTTATATTAAGATCAATAATGAAGTCTGCTATAAGATAACACATTTTTGGAGTGTGTGTCTAGATCATTGGAGGTGTACTTCTTTATAGACACCACCCCAGATAACGATTCCATATTGGTGGGAGAAGCCCCCATTCCATATATTGGAGGAGTGCTGATCAAGCGTGGCTCCAAATAGAGGACAATCTCCCAGCACTTTGGAGACATTTAGAGACTTGAAGTGCAAGACAAAACCAAACTAGATAAATAAATTGAAAGTAAGCTAACCTCACCAAGAAGCCAACTTAACCCTCTACTTCTACTGAGAATAGGCAGCCTCATCCGTTGCCACAGAGTTCACTACAAATATATTGACCAATGTGGCTGTCTACTAGCAGAGCTCTAAATGACTGATGGGCCCATTCTGATTTCCCCCACGTAACCACAGTTCATAGAGAAAGGAAATAGACAATGGGGTTGATTTACTAAAGGCAAATATACTGTGCACTGCAAGTGCAGTTGCTAAAGCGCTTAACCTCCTTGGTGGTATTCCTGAGTGTAGCTCGGGGTAAAATTTGAGTACCAAGAGTGGTAACCCAGAGCTACACTCGGGCTTACCATGCGGCGTTGCTCAGGGGGTCCCTACAGCACTTACCTTGTCCTTCGTTCCCGCGATGTGTCCCCTGCAGCGTCCCCGGCCATCTCCTCCGGCTGATGCCGGCATCCGGCTTCCGTGTTCCGGTCCCTGTGACGTCGGGACGTACGGGTGTCGGAACCGGCGGCAAATTTGAAATTTTTAAAAAATGATTATTACATAGTAAAACATTGCTGTTTCAATGCATTTCACATACATTTTGTCCTGAGTGCTTTGTCCTGTGCCCTGCCTGCATTTTGACTGTTCTTTCTGCCTGGAAACTTAGAAAGGTCCATGGCGTCCAAAAAGCGTCCATTTACGTCAAAAGCGGTTTTAGTACAGCGATAGTAAATCAGAACCACTTGCAGAATTGAGTGATAATGATTCGTGGGGGAAATTCGTCATCAGACACTGAAAACGATTTTGCGACTTTGCTCAGCAATGTGCGAATTTGCCTCTGTATTTCAAATTTCAGTGTTTTGGTTTGATTATATTATTGAATTAAAATTATTATATTATTATTTTTTATGATTATTTATTAAATTATAATTTATGATTTTGTGTTTCAAGTTTTATCATATCCGGAATGTTTACTAGATTCTTGTTCGTACAGATTTCAGTGAGTTATTCCTAAAAATTACAGGCCTACAATAAAAAATTACATATTTCCATGCAAAAAAATGGTACCGCTTTCAGCACAAAAAATCAGAAATAACCATACCGCTAGGGAGGTTAATAAATGAAGTAAAGCTTCACTTTTCAAAGAATACCCAATTACATACAAGGAAAATAAAAAAACAGCATGTTTGCTTGCACATGATTGGATGATAGAAATCAGTAGAGCTTCCCCTCAGATCTAGAGCAACTGCACTTGCAGTGCACAGACTATTTGCACCCATAGTCTTCAGGTCTTACTGATATGCATCAAACTGTATATGATCTGTCAAAGAAAACTGAATTGTCCATCCCACACTGAAGAGAATGACCACTTACCTAACTTCCTCTTACCTTTCCAAATTAAATCAACACTTAAAGTGGTGCTCCACCCAAAAGGGGAAGTTCCACTTTAAGACTGGTTCCCTGTTCCCTATTAAGGATTGGCACCTTGGGGGAGCGGGGACCTTAAATTGACAGGTACGCTGCAATTGCCTAGGCCAGTGGTCGGCAAGCCGCAGCTCGCGAGCCACATGCGGCTCTTTACACTCTTTAATGCGGCTCTTCTGTGTGCCGGGCGCCCGCTGCCCTCCCTCCTCTCGGGCAGCCGCCCCAAAAGTCAGGACTCTGCAGCTAGCCCAGCAATGGGCAAACTACGGCCCGCATACAGCCCGACGGACCTTTTAATCCGGCCCGCGGAGCGTGGCAAACATTGGCTGTCAGGATGTAGGCGGGGCAGCGTGACGAACACCTCTCCTCTCACAGTCCGCCCTGAAGACTGGAACGGCGCGGGAACACGGCGAGAGGAACGCGCGGAGCAAAGGTTAATGAATTGACACAATATGGGGAATGAATTACTATGGGGAATGAATTACTATAGGGGGGATGAATTACTATGGGGGATGAATTACTATATGGGGGATGAATTACTATATGGGGGATGAATTACTATGGGGGATGAATTACTATATGGGGGATGAATTACTATATGGGGGATGAGTTACTATGGGGAATGAATTACTATAGGGGGGATGAATTACTATATGGGGGATGAATTACTATATGGGGATGTATTTTCAGTTTTAAAAATGTGGCTCTCAAAATAAATTTCAATCGTGGTTTTGGCGAGATTTGGCTCAGTTGAAAAAAAAGGTTGCCCACCACTGACCTAGGCGATCAGAAGCAGAAGTGGACCCCCTTCCTTCCCCATAGTCTTCTGGGACATGTTACAGGTCCCAGAAGACTACGGGACCATTCAGAACGTGCAGTGCTACTCGCGCATGTGCAGCCGCAAGCTGTCACAGCCGGGTGCCCACACTGAAGATGCGGGCACCGGTAAAACCAAACAGCCGGAGAAATGGGCTGCGGGGAGGACAGGTAAGCAGCTGTTTTTTAAAAGTGAGCAGCTATAGTTTTTGTAGCTGCTGGCTTATATTTTTTTTTTACAGTGTGACTGGAACTCCGCTTTAACAAAAGCTTTGGATACACCAGTCTCCATAAAAGACCTTAACACAGGAAATTCAACAGACCAACCAATTTCCTGGTCCTCGGGCCCACACGCCAGTTTATTTTAGAACCCAAATTATACCATGACCTTGTGAACACCTATAACTCACTGCCCAAAAATGTGCAATTTTCCACCAGATTCCCTATGGGTGCATATTATTGTCCTTCCAAAAGATGGAAAAACCCATCTTCCTAACCCAGATTTATTATTCATAATGGTTTAAATACTTTTTACAAAAATTTTAGCCAGTCCCTACTTCCACATACTCATTTGATTAGTCATCTGGCCCAGGTTGGTTTCACATTTCCAGGGGAGGCTAGGGATAGTGCTATCAAAAGTCCTAAGCTGCACAGACACTGACCAAAATTTGGCCGGTTCAGCAGGGATTGGCTGAATCTCAGCTGTTTCCAGTTGTAGGATAGGTGGGCCTTCCTCCATGTCCCCCTCATTAAGCACCAATTTGTAGGGAGGGAACATAAGGCTACCCCCAGGGTGGATCTTTCTGGGCCATGCTAGGCACGGTGGACAGGGTCACTTGCTCTGCACAATGGGGTACCTTTGCAGTATCATGCTTATCAATGCCCCGGGACAAGGTGGGGACCGCTTTCAGGGTCCTCCAACTTATAGATGAACCATACACCATGTACATTGAGTGAATAAACTGGATTCCAGCTAACCACCTGGTTCCTTGTCAATGCACACCTTGTCTGTAACTGGTGGCAATTATGAGGGACATGCTGAGCCTATGCCCACTCCACCCATCCAGCATAACTCTGTCACCTCATTTCCAATGACTGAATGGGGTCCCAGTGTGCACAAAGCATAGACCTCATGTGTACAGTTTGTTCTTCTAGCTCTCCCGTACCTGGCGGCTAGGCCGAGGGCCTCCTCGACTGTGATATGTTCCCATTGCTATGAGAGAAGGACCGCTGGGGAAGGACCCCAAAGCAGAGACCCTCTCACTACTGGAGGACTTCTCACCTAGCACAGGTACCACGCTTCTCGATAGACTGCTTGTACTGGTGACTGGTGATTCTCTTTACTTTTGACAACTTCTTGCTTCTTCTCCAAACCATGTTAACTCTTGCACTTGCAGAGGCTGACTTCATACCCCAATGTGTGACCCGAACTTCAGATGTCTATGGTAGTTACTTTCATACACCCCTTTCTATTAACTTCAGACCAGGCAGAGCTTTGCCCCATTTCAGAGCTTCCCCTTGGATCTAAAGCAACTGCACTTGCAGTGCACAGTATATTTACCTTTAGTAAATCAACCCCAGTGAGTCTTTTCCTGTTTAACTCTAACTGTGGCTGCCCTAGCATACCTGCATAGGTAGAGTCCAATAGTGACAAGTCCAGTGTGGTAGTGATCCATAATAATGGTGGGATTACAAGTCCCAGCAGACCCTATACATGGTGGTATTCCTGCAGTTCCCCAAGCAGAATTCAACGGGAGACTCCATGGGATTTAAATCCCTTATCCTACTTTATATAACACAGGACAGGTAGGCCAAACCCAAAAAACCTGTGAACGTAGCCCGGGGAAGGCTGTAAAACATTAACCCCTTCCACCTGGCTAGGGCAGCCATAATTAAATAACTACAGTAGGCAACCTGCCTACACACTTTATAGAAGTCCATTTTTTCTTTTCCATCAAGAAATGGGAAGAAGACCTCAACATCTGAACAATGACAGAAAATTTGTATCCTCTCTCTGAAATCTTCCATTGCCACAAAAATTCAGGAAACCATCTACAAAATGTGAAAACGTTGGTCTAGAATGCCATCAGTCAACCATGGGATCCATTCCAAACCATTGCTGGAGTGGAGCGAGTGAACAGGTTTCCCTGATCTACAGATTCTGGTGCCCAAAGCTCAGAGCCCTCTGGAAGACTGCGCCAGTATGTCCAGATGACCACATTCCAAGGAGTTCATCTGTTTTTTGATACATAATAACATATTTCCTATCAAACATTCCAGAAAGTCTGTCTGGAATACCATCTTAATGCAGATAAATCCTGCATTCCTTTAAAAGGAAGAGACCCATTCCTCACAATTCTTCTGTGGTTGAAAAAACTGAAGAACCTGGAAAGCAGACAAAGAGCAACTAATGGCAAAACTTTTTTTTAATTTTGGACAGAGAGGAGATAGATTAGGAAATGTCAGGTCGTTATTGCTGTCTGTGCCCCCGTTAGGGAGATTTGCTCTCTCTATTTGTCCTTTTCATTCTTATCATTCATTGAATTTGCAAGTAAAAGAAAATCCTAAATTTGGGTTGTCCACAGAAAAGTAATAGAGGGAAAATCTTCCAATGGGGACACCAATTCTGGTGGCCTGTGAGGCCCCAAGGGATTCCTGTAATTTTGCAGGGATTTCCTCTCACTTCTTGTTTAGGCTATGGGACGGGAAGTGAAGGTAAATCTCCCCAATCGGATACAGATGGCAAAAGAAAAAAAAACTGACCGGGGTCATCCCTCTCCCTGACTTTATCCAAAATGAAAAAAAAAAGTTTTACCTATAGTTCTACTAACTGGTTCCCATGGGGAAGGATCTCCGAAGTATCCCGCCACCCCTTCTTATGCCATCTCTTGTAGCTTGACCATTCCTCTTTCCTCTGTCTTTGTAACACTACTTAAAAAAACTGGAACCTTCTGGGTGGATAGACACTCCAAAATCATCCAGGACACCGGAATCATCTAGGAGACCTATGCACAGTG
Source organism: Staurois parvus (assembly GCF_062004578.1). Classification (NCBI taxonomy): domain Eukaryota; kingdom Metazoa; phylum Chordata; class Amphibia; order Anura; family Ranidae; genus Staurois; species Staurois parvus. The sequence continues at coordinate 620,914 of NW_028318007.1, read as the reverse complement.
CTGTTTCATAGTTTATTCCCATGTGTAGTGTAAAGTGACATCTGGTTTTCTTCAGTCTCTGCTTCTTCAATCTCAGCTCCATCTAGTGGTCATAATGCTGTATTTTTCTGATTGAGTTATTCCAGGAAAATACTGCATTATGGCCACTAGATAGAGCCAATGATCATAGGAAATACACATATTAGGCAAAATACAGGGGTTATTCATTATGGCTGGGTGAATGTTTGTGACATTTGCTCAGGGAATTTTCTATAAATAGGCCCCTTTGTCTCTCTTGGAATAAAGGCTCCTCACCTTCCTATTCACAATCTTCTCATCGGTATGCTAAGCTGTGCATACATGTTTAGTCTTGGCACTGAGGAAGTCGGGTAGAAGATGTCTATGAAGGAGCTTGCAGATGTTGCATCGCTCTGTGGAGGGGAGTTCCACTTTAAGGAGAAGACGTCAGGCTCATTCCAGTCTGAAGCATTTTGGTGTCTGTTGAGATATTGATAATGAAGTGATATTTGTCTGGTAAGGGTGAGGTTCCTGACCTGTGAGATGTCTGCATATTACATCTAGGGCATTTATCATTTGTGTTTCTGTGCCTTTTTAAATGAGTGTTTGTTTTAGGCACTGCCCCTTAATTAGCCACACCCTCTTTGCTGTGTCATGGTCCAAGCTCCACCCTCAGACGCCAGATGCATTTGTTTCGTAGGATGATTTCTTGCTGTGGGGGTGGGGATTATTTAATAGGTGCAACCACAAATCACGTTGTCCCCGGTAATTGCAGTGAGGAGATGTGTGGTTGCTATGGATTATGGCAACAATGATCAAATAATTAGGGTTTTTGATTTTTCGTAGTTCTGGTAACCTAGCTGGTAATGATGGAACTGTGGCCAATGTTAATATTGAATAAGTGGTCACAGGGCCAGGATTTCACCTCCATCATACTGTATGTCCTCCTGTATTCCAAACTTCCCCAGCAGTGTCATTATAGTTCAGAGTAGTAGAGGCAGAGAATTTCCTGCTCTACCTCCCATCTCCACCTACTCCTGCCATTCCATCCCCTCCTACTCCTATCCCCCTCCTTTCTCTACCCCCCATCTCCACATACTCCTGCCATTCCATCCCCTCCTATCCCCCTCCTTTCTCTACCCCCCATCTCCACCTACTCCTGCCATTCCATCCCCTCCTACTCCTATCCCCCTCCTTTCTCTACCCCCCATCTCCACCTACTCCTGCCATTCCATCCCCTCCTACTCCTATCCCCCTCCTTTCTCTATTACCATCTCCACCTACTCCTGTCATTCCATCCCCTCCTTTCTCTACCCCCCATCTCCACCTACTCCTGCCATTCCATCCCCTCCTACTCCTATCCCCCTCCTTTCTCTACCCCCCATCTCCACCTACTCCTGCCATTCCATCCCCTCCTACTCCTATCCCCCTCCTTTCTCTATTACCATCTCCACCTACTCCTGTCATTCCATCCCCTCCTTTCTCTACCCCCCATCTCCACCTACTCCTGCCATTCCATCCCCTCCTACTCCTATCCCCCTCCTTTCTCTACTACCATCTCCACCTACTCATGCCATTCCATCCCCTCCTACTCCTATCCCCCTCCTTTCTCTACCTCCCAGCTCCGCCTACTCCTGCCATTTCATCCCCTCCTACTCCTATCCCCCTCCTTTCTCTACCCCCCATCTCCACCTACTCCTGCCATTTCATCCCCTCCTACTCCTATCCCCCTCCTTTCTCTACCCCCCATCTCCACCTACTCCTGCCATTTCATCCCCTCCTACTCCTATCCCCCTCCTTTCTCTACCCCCCATCTCCACCTACTCCCGCCATTTCATCCCCTCCTTCTCCTATCCCCCTCCTTTCTCTACTACCATCTCCACCTACTCCTATCCCCCTACTCCCATACCCCCCAACTCCAATCCCCACCTATTCTTCCCCCCCCTGCTTATTCTTATGCCCCCCTTCTCTTCCCATTCCCTCCTAATCCAATTTCACCCTGCCCCCAAGCCCCACACACTCCTGCCCTCCCCCTCCCCATCCCCTCCTACTCCTATATCCTCCTATTCTCTTCTCTCCCACCACCTACTGCCCCAACCCCCTCTTAAACTCATCCCCTTCTACTCTCAGCCTGCCTACCCACCATCATTTCCTGCCCCCTTCCCATCCCCACCTACTCCTACCACCCCCCAAATTACCTCCTACCCCTATCCAACCATTTCCTCCTACTTCTACCCCACTCCCCATCTGCTGCTTTATGGTAATTACACATACCCGGGAATTTCATACTTATAGTCAGCAATACAATGAGTGCCACCCCTGGCAACAATGCCAATCTACACCACAGCCTATGTCAGCTTTACAGACATTTAGCATGGAGTGCCTCATCTATTAGGCTGAATATTTAATATTCAGAAGGCATATAGGGCAGCACAGTAGCTAAATGGTTAGCACTTCAGCCTGGCAGTACTAGGGTCGTTGGTTTGAATCCCCACCACGGCACCACCTGCCTGGAGTTTGCATGTTCTCCATGTACCTGCGTGGGTTTCCTCTGGGTACTCCGGTTTCCTCCCACACTCCAAAGACATGCTGGTAGGTGACTTGGTTCCTTTCTAAATTGGCCCTAGTATGTGTATGTATGAATGTGAGTTAGGGACCTTAGATTGTACACCCCTTGAGGGTTAGGGACTGATGTGGATGTACAATATATATGTAAAGCGTTGTGTAAAATTGACGGCGCTATATAAGTACCTGAAATAAATAAATTTGTGTGAAGGTGAAAACGTCCCCCTGTGTTCCCCCCCCCACTATAGGCTTCCTTGTGGATTCCCCCGCCCCCCCCATATTATCATGTGACCACCATGTCCCCACAGGTTGCCCCCACCCCCACACAAATTTTAGATGTGTCCCTTCTCTTTGTGGTCCCTCTGAGGACCTGACACTGGAGCTAGACAGACACCATGTTGATAAAGTCTCTTTATTTATAGCACAATATATACATAAACACCTCTATACATCTCTATAGGGCTCCAGTGTCCAGCTACGTCCCATTGGCTGCCAGCCATCACAGTTGGCGTTTGTTCTGGGTAACTGAGAGCCCCTCAGTTACCATGGTTACACGCTGACACTGGCAGGAATGCCATTGTTCTGAGGAATGTGCCCGCTCCCACCCTTGCAGATTAACCCAGTAGTTCCCAGTGGACAGTAACTGACAACCCTCTCCCAGTGACTATTTTCCATTTCCCCCCATCACCTACTCATCATGACCGTCTGGCCTCTTCCCAGCGCCAGGAGTCAGATCGCAAACCACTAATAATGAACAATACCAGGATATTTGTAATTGATGTCTCGCCTGGTTATACGTCTTTCTGTGTGCGATGAAATTATGAGTAAAGAAAGTATAATCCAAAACCAGCCATAGTACACAACCATGATCCAACAACCAATCATAACCCACAACCAACCATAATACAACATTCAACCAAAATCCACCGCCAAAATTTGCAACCAACCATAATCCAACAACCATAAACCACAACGAACCGTAATTCTACAGCCATAATACAACAATCAACCATAATACAAAATTCATAATCTACAGCCAACCATAATTCAACAACCATCCATAACCCACAACCAACCATAATACAACAACAACTAAATTCTACAACCAACCGTAATGCAGCAACCAGTCATAATACACAACCATAACCTAACAATTATATCCTACAACCAACCATAATCCAACAATCGGCCAATTACACAACCATAATCCAACAATTATAATCTACACCCAACTATATTCCACAACCATAAACTCACATTTACAATCTACACCCAACTATATTCCTCAACCATAATCTCACATTTAAAATCTACAACCAACTATATTCCACAACCATAAACTCACATTTAAAATCTACAACCAACTATATTCCACAACCATAAACTCACATTTACAATCTACACCCAACTATATTCCACAACCATAATCTACTGCCAGCCATACTACGCAATTATAATTCAACAACCAGTTATAATACACAACCATAATCCAACAATTATAATCAACAACCAACTATATTCCACAGCCATAAACTCACATTTACAATCTACAACCAACTATATTCCACAACCATAAACTCACATTTACAATCTACACCCAACTATATTCCACAATCATAATCTACTGCCAGCCATACTACGTAATTATAATTTAACAACCAGTTATAATACACAACCATAATCCAACAACCATATCCTACAACCAACCATAATCCAACAACCATATGCTACAACCAACCATAATCCAACAACCAACCATAATCCAACAACCATATCCTACAACCAACCAGAATCCAACAACCATATCCTACAACCAACCAGAATCCAACAACCATATCCTACAACCAACCAGAATCCAACAACCATATCCTACAACCAACCAGAATCCAACAACCATATCCTACAACCAACCAGAATCCAACAACCATATCCTACAACCAACCAGAATCCAACAACCATATCCTACAACCAACCAGAATCCAACAACCATATCCTACAACCAACCATAATCCAACAATTAAAATTTACAACCAACTATAATCCACAACCTAAACCAACAACTATAATCCACAACCATAATCTGGTCATATGTATGTCCCTGTTAACCTATTGGGGACATTGGAGCGTGGGGTGGGCAAAGTTACAGTACTTCATACCTTTTAAATAAATGTTGGAATGTTGTTGCTGCAGGTAACACCTGAGCGGAGCTGCACTTGTACATTATCCGTGTGCTGTTTGGAGGGGTCATAGCTGTGGGGGGTGTGACTTGATGCCCCTGTTTTGGGAGACAGTGATCAGTACCTTCCCTTCCCCCATCGTATGCGACAACCCCAAAACAAGTGGGTTATACAGAAAGTGGTGTGTTCCAGTGTGCGCTACATTGGAGTACCTCTACATGAAGCATGATCCCCCCTTCAATCCATGTTACTATTCCATATGACAAGAGCCACCAGAAAAGCTTACATTCTATATTGAGTAAACACCTGCCAGAAGAACTTACAATCTAGATGTCGCTGATACTTGCTAGCAGAGTTTACAATCCGCTTGTAGTCCACGCCTGCCAGAAGAGCTTACAGTCTATTTGCAGTCCACACCCATCAGCAGAATTTACAGTCTGCAAGTAGCTGATAGCTGCCAGCAGAGCTTACACTCTACATGTAGCCGATACCTGCCAGCAGAGCTTACACTCTACATGTAGCCAATACCCGCCAGCAAAGCTTACAACCTAGATGTAGCTGATACCTGCCAGCAGGTACTCGGGTTCTCAGATATCTGGAAAGGAGTGAATCAAACAGATGGGATATACAGGCGTCCATACTGCAAAGCTTATTGTGTCCACAGGGGCCATATAAGGGCCATACACCCTGCGAAGTGCTGTGACTAAAGTGCTACAGACAAGCTGCATTTTGGTGGCAATAAACGGGCGGTCAGGTGAGGAGTTTCTTGTGGTCGCTGTTGAGGGTCTGTTCGGCTCGTGGTGATGCCGGTGTGGCACTGGTGGAGTCCGTAGAGCGCAGGGGGTACTTGGTGTGAGGCTGGGACAGCACACAGTACCACAGGAAGATGAACAGGCCTGGCAGGAGAAGACAGGAGAAAATTAGAGTATTCCATCAAAGTGTTCAGTTATATTTGATAAAAGCCTGGTAATCCTGCCAGAAATCCAGAGCTGTTCTCTATTATTCCTAAGAGTTCCTCTAGTGCTTATTCAGGATTACAGAACAATCAGCCTTTATATTGTAGAGACCTATATAGAGATCTACAAGTGGGGTGATTGAGTAGTTTAGCAACTTGGAAGGCTGAGGCCACTCCGTCTTGTCACCCACAACCAGACTTAAAATGGAATCCTGACCTTCACACAAAGAATGTGGGTAGGAAGGTATTTTATTGGAGAAGGTGGGCCTTGTCAGAACCAGGAACTATGAAGGGGAGATTTCACCACTAAGAGCCCAGCACATGACTCCGTCAGACTCAAGTAACTGGAAAAATCACTTTTGGGTGGACTTGACTTTTAACTAAATATAGGTTTGCCTGAGCACAGTCAGCCTCATTTATTAAAGTGAAGGAAGAACTGCAATTTACCAATCTTTGTCCAACTTGCATGGGAAGAACAAACTGAAGATCCTAATGGGGGTGTTAGAGACAGACAAGTCCTTCTTTGGAAGGAGGGGCAGTGGCACATACCTTGTAGGGCATTCACAATACTGAAGGCATATTGGACTGGCAGGTAAAAGATCCCAAAGGAGAAGAAGGCCAGACCCCAGGACAAGCCCAGCATGCAGCTCAGCCCCAGCAGAGTGACGCAGCGACGGACTTCCTCCTGGCGTGAATGAGGAGACAGGCGGAATACATGCCTTGTCATGGCAACAAGCATACACAGGTTAAAGAAGAGGACCATAGCAAAAAATCCCAAATTCAGCACCTGGTGGATAATGGGCTTTGTCAGCCAACACCTGCCAAGAAAAGGAGTGACATGGCAGTACTGGAAGGTGGCAGGGGACATGGGGAAAACAGCAACATGGTAAATAAAGGGACATGGAGAACAAAGACAGAGAGAGCAAGAGGACAGAGAGACTGAGGGGTCACAGAGAACAAGGAGACATGAAAATAAGGAGACACGGAGAATGAGGGGCCACAAAGAATGAGGGGAGGTGAAGAACAAGGGAACATGAAGAATGAGGGAACATGGCAAATGAGGTGACATGGAGCATGAGGGGGCACAGAGCACAAGGGGATCAAGAGAATGAGGAACATGGAGAATGAAGGGACATGGAGAAAAAGACAATATGCGAAACGAGGGGACTCTGAGAACAAGAAGATTGAGAGAAGGAGGAACATGGGAAATGAGGGGACTCTGAGAACAAGGAAATTGAGAGAAGGAGGAACATGGAGAATGAGGTGGATCAGAAAATGAGGAAAAAATAAAAAAATGATGGGACACACAGAATGGGGAGGTAAAGAAAGCAAAGGGGCAATGAGAACAAGATCAAGAGAATAAGGAACAAGGAGAATGAGAGGAATAGAGAATGAGGAGATAAAGAGAATGAGGGGGAACAAAAACCAAGGGGACACGGACTACTAGGAGATAACAAGAACAAGGAGATGCAGAGGACAAGGAGAGATGGGAGAATTTATGTTCTCACTTACATGGCAGCTGTGGAGTTTTGGGATGATGGACGCTCCACGTTGATGTTGTATATCCCATAATTGTTTGGATCTATCAGCAGTACAGACGCAACCATCAGAACTGGGACACCTGCAGACATGACATTTCTCAATTATTACTGTGATCGATCTTCATATAGCTCCAACATATTATGTAGGTTTTCACCATCCAACATGAAAATGTTCTCGATGTACATGATGAGGCAAATACAGAACAAGTCATGTGAATTGTGTGCACACAGGAGGACTCACCCCAGCCCAGGATAGTTAGTCTCCAGGTGGTGATAGCGGAGGACACGAAGACCTTTACCACCAGCCGGTAGAGATTGAACCCCTCGATGGCCATCCACGTGAAGAGGCAGAGCAGGGAGAAGTGCAGAGCAATGGCAGAAACACGGCATACTACTACATCTTCCATACCACCCAGCAGTGCGCTTGTTATGAAAGCGACATCCAACAGCAACAGCGCCATCAGCAGGTTCATGTGGATCTGCAGTGTAGGGTTTGTCTTATTCTTCCTGGGGTGCAAAATGGAAACACGCAGTTTAAAACACAATGTATATTATATAACACGCAACACAAACTGTATAATATACAGCACAGTACAACATAACACAAAAAACTGTACAGTACCCAAAGTATAATATATAACACACAACATATACAACACACAATGTACAGTATAATATACAACACATAACACACACTGTATAATATACAACACACCATGTAATACTCAATGTATAATATACAACACATGACACACACTGTATAATATACAACACACCATGTAATACTCAATGTATAATATACAACACATGACACACACTGTATAATATACAACACACCATGTAATACTCAATGTATAATATACAACACATGACACACACTTTATAATATACAACACACCATGTAATACTCAATGTATAATATACAACACATGACACACACTTTATAATATACAACACACCATGTAATACTCAATGTATAATATACAACACATGACACACACTGTATAATATACACAACACACCATGTAATACTCAATGTATAATATACAATACATGACACACACTGTATAATATACAACACACCATGTAATACTCAATGTATAATATACAATACATGACACACACTGTATAATATACAACACACCATGTAATACTCAATGTATAATATACAACACATGACACACACTGTATAATATACAACACACCATGTAATACTCAATGTATAATATACAACACATGACACACAATTTATAATTTACAATGAATAGCACAACATATAACACACTATGTACAGCACAGTACAACAAACCATGTATGATATACAATATACAATACATAACATACTGTACAATGTATAATATACAACATACCATGTAATGCACAATGGATAATATACAACACACAACATTCATTGTACAACATTTGGTTATAAATATGACACAGAGGGGTAGAACACATGACATGGGGGAACATAAGTGTGGCTGTATATATGACATTGGGGGGACATGGGTGGGGTGGTAAACAGTATATGACATGAAGGGGACACAGGTGGGGTGGTATTTATGACATAGGGGGGCACAGGTGGGTTGGTATATTTGACATTAGGCGGACACCGGTGGGGTGGTATACATGACATGGGGGATAGTAGTGAGGTGGCATATATGACACTGGGGGAACACGGGTGAAGTAGTATACAGTAAATAACATGGGGGGACATGGGTTGGGTGGTACCTGGAACAGCAAATCCATGCAACAGTAAAGGCACAGGACAGGGCAGAAATGGCGCATCCAGCAAAGGTGATGGCTGTCAGTGACACAAGATGAACCTCCGATATCAACTGGCTGGAGACTTGCTGCCAACAGAAGGAGGATTATATAATAATACATATATGATAGGTACACATATTACTACATCTGACTCCACTCTCTGGTGTTATCTACTCACCATCAGCACTGCAAAGTAAGTGAGGTGGTTACAGTGACATTCGGTCTGACGCTCAGCGGCCACTGTTCTGCATCCGGCCGTGTTCCACTCCTCCTTCAACTCTGCAGAAGACACACAACAAGTTTCCATGTATCATATCCCAATGACCAGGGGCGGACTGACAACTCATGGGGCCCCCGGGCTATAGGGGATCATGGGGCCCCATGTCCTTGCCCAAACTCAAAAAAGCCTATGAAAAAGGTACCAGGGGCATCTCATGGGGCCCCCTACTGACCCCGGGCCCTCGGGCAGTGTCCGAGTTTCCAAATGGTCAGTCCGCCCCTGCCAATGACTTAAGCATAACACCCTTCACTGGAAGCACAGGAACCCTATACCCCAAGCCCTGACTGGCACTGTCCCTGGAGTTCATCTCACAGCTGGTTTTAATATTAAACATTACTTGAGGGGGCTCACTGAACACACTGCAGTCCTAAAGCCAATGCCAGACCCTTCAGAGCCAGAAGAAATCACAAGATTCAGCCACTGTATGGGGATACCCCTTTAAATGCATATCGCATAGTGCAAAGAGCTGTAATGGTGCCACTCCGTGTCTTCACCATGCGCTTCCCTCCCCTCCCGGGCCCCTGACCAGTGCACAGATTTCTTCTGGACAGGGAATATATGATATGGACAGAACATGGAATGGGAATTATGGAATACACAAAACACCGCTTACCGTCCCAGAATACGCACAGCGGAGACTTCGGCTCCTGGAAGGACACAAGAAAAGAGACACCATTGTCATCAGCAAAAAATGAGTTCTACAGGGAAGGTGGGGGGAGGTTAATATTTCTTTGAAGGGGGCATTATTTTTGTAATAATTCCTTTCCTTATTCCCCCATTTCTGAGTTCCTGTGCAGATTTTGTGGCCAGATAGAAATCTCCGGCAGGCATGAGCTGTGTCCTCGGATCAACTCTGCGGTGATACCAGGAGAGGAAGTTACTTCTATGGTGGCAGAACAGGAAATCCATTCCTTCTATAAAACATTGACCTGCCACTTGCCTGATGGGAAACTATATACTGGCATATATATTTTTATTATACAGGATTTATATAGCGCCAACATTTTGCTCAGCACTTTACATTATAACGGGAGACAGTACAGCAACAATACAGTTCAATACAAGAGGGATAGGAGGGCCTGATCCTCGGAGCTTACAATCTAGGATAACACGCTCCCTTTGTACCTGAGACATGGGAGAGTCTCTCCTCGGGCTGTGCTGATACAGGGCTATTCTTATAAACCATTTAGCAGGTCCTCTGTCTGCTGTACTCTCTACCTGTGCAGATTGTATGATAGAATTTCCACTCCACGCTCTCTGGCCTCATGTTTCAGTTTCATACTCAGTCACATCTCTTCTGACTGTCACCAGTCCCCAGGGACCTCAGAGGAAGCTGGGCTACCAGAACCTGCAAGCATTGCAACCCTGGCCACAAAAGCCAGCAACATTTTCCATGAGACTGAACAAACACTGAGGGTGACAACTGCAACCACCAGCAACTATAGATCTGAACTAAGATTCTACACAAGAGGGAGAGGAGATACCTGGCATAGGTGATATCTTATAAAGAGGGGATACCTGGCACAGGTAATAAAGGAGAAGGAGGAGATACCTGGCACGGGTGATAAAGGAGAAGGAGGAGATACCTGCACAGGTAATAAAGGAGAAGGAGGAGATACCTGCACAGGTAATAAAGGAGAAGGAGGAGATACCTGGCACGAGTGATACGGACTAAAGACAAGATACCTGATATCAGTGATAGAGTATAGAAGGGACATACCTGGCAAAGGTGACACAGACTAGAGATAGATACCTGGTATAGGTGATAGTGTATAGAGAGGGGATACCTGGCACAGGTGGTAAAGGAGATAGAGGAGATAAATGGCACAGGTGATACAGGCTAGAGATAAAATACCTTGCTAGGTAATATAGACTAGAGATGAGCTACCTTGCCAGGCGATACAGACTAGAGATGAGCTACCTTGCCAGGCGATACAGACTAGAGATGAGCTATCTGGTACACCTGATATACAGTATTATAAAGATAGGATACCTAGCATAGATGAGACAGTATACAGAGGGTATTTTTGGCACACTTGATACAGACTGGAGATGAGGTACCTGCTATAGGTTGTACAGTATAGATGGGGATAACTGGCACAGGTGATACAGTCTTGAAATGGGATACCTGGTACAGCATAGATAGAGAATACCTGGTATAGATGACACAGTATAGATGGGGATACCTGGTACAGGTAATACAGACTAGAGATGGGGTATCTGGTACAAATGATACAGACTAGAGATGAGATACCGTTCCAGGCAATACAGACTAGAGATGAGATACCTGGCACAGGTAATACAGACTAGAGATAAGATATCAGGTACACCTGATATACAGTATTATAGAGAGGGGATACCTAGCATAGATGAGACAGTATATAAAGGTTATATTTGGCTCAGTTGATACAGACTGGAGATGGGGATACCTGGTACAAATGATACAGACTACTGTAGAGATGAGATACCTTGCCAGGTGATACAGACTAGAGATGAAATACCCGACACAGGTGATACAGACTATAGAGTTGGGATACCTGGTACAAATGACACGGACTAGTAAAGGGAGACCTTGCCAGGTAATATAGACTAGAGATAGGACACCTGGTACAGGTAATAAAGACTAGAGATAGGACACCTGGTACAGGTAATAAAAACTAGAGATGGGATACCTGGCACAGGTGATACAGACTAGAGATGAGATATCTGGTACACCTGATATACAGTATTATAGAGAGGGGATACCTAGCATAGATGAGACAGTATACAGTTGATAAAGAGACAGGCTCAGTTGATAAAGACTAGAGATGTGGTACCTGGTATAGGTGATACAGTATAGATGGGGATACCTGACACAGGTGATACAGACTAGAGTTGGGATACCTGGTACAAATGATACAGACTAGAAATGGGATATCTTGCCAGATAATACAGACTAGAGATAGTATACCTGGTATAGGTAATACAGACTAGAGATTGGATACCTGGTATAGGTGACACAGGATAGAGAAGGGATACCTGGTAAAGATGATACAGACTAGAGATGAGATATCTGGTATAGGTGATCCACTATACAGTGGGGATACCTTGTAGGGTGATACAGACTAGAGATAAGATATCTAGTATAGGTGATACAGACTAGAGATTGGATACCTGGCACATGTGTTACAGACTAGAGATGAGATATCTGGTACATCTGATATGGTATAGAGAGGAGATACCTGGCATAGATGTGACAATATACAGAGAGGATATTTGGCATAGTTGAAACAGTCTGGAGATGTGGTACCTGGTACAGGTGACACAGTATAGATGGGGATACCTGGTACAGGCGATAAAGTCTAGAGATGGCAAACCTGGTACAGCAAATATAGGGAATACCTGGTATAGGTGACACAGTATAGATGTGGATACCTGATACAGGTGATACAAATAAGAGATGGGACACCTGGTACAGTACAGATAGGCAATAACTGGTATAGGTGATACAGACTAGTGATGGGCTACTTGGTAGGGGTGATACAGTATACAGAGGGGGTACCTGGAACATCTGACACAGACTAATGATATTACCTGGGACAGGTGATACATGATATAGAGGGGGTATTTGGCACAGGTAATACAAGATAACATTACACAATATATAATGACATTTCTGATGGTGAATACGTGAAGGATAATCTGTACCTTTATGGGTTCATGTGGAAAGGTAATTACTATATCTTCTGATAGGTTAGAGACAACTGTGTCCTGCAGGGTGACTCCGAGCACCAGGTCTCCTAGGATGGAGATGTTTGCGTCATTCTGTGTGGACAGGAATGTTATAATTATTGTCATATACAGATGACATCACGTCCCAGTATATGATACGTAGTTGGATAATGTATGTATAGGGTATAGGACTGTATCGTAAGACTTTGTGTGGTAGGACAGGAATAACAAAATGGTGGATGATTCACCTGGAAGATGGTGTGGCCCTGGATATGGACAACATGGAGCCTCTTGGCAGTCCCGTCTGGCAACTTCTCCAGCAGTTGGTTAGGAAGACTCAAAGAGACCCCCAGACTCTCCGGAATGGACTTGAGCTAAAGAAAGAAGAACTTCTTAGTACTTAGGGATAGAAATGGCCAATATATGCAGGATATATGCATGGAGGTGATATAGGTGGTGTGAAAGAGATGGGGGCAGTATGGAAGAGATGGGACCGTAAGGAGAAGGTGGGGCATTTTAAAGGATATGGGAGCAGAATGAAGCAAGGGGGTAGTATGGAGGACAGGGGTGCAGTGTAGATTGAATGAAGGCTGTATAGGGAATAAGGGTGCAGCGTAGATGAAATGAAGGCTGTATAGGGAATAGGGGTGCAGTGTAGATGAAATGAAGGCTGTATAGGGGGTAGGGGTGCAGGATGCAGGAGATGGGGACTGTATGGAGGAGGTGGGAAAGTATGGGGGAGATAGAAGCAGTATAGAGGAGGTGGAAGCAGTATTGAGTAGAAGAGACCAGTATGCTGGAGATGGGGGCTGTATGGAGGAGGTAGAATAATATGGAGCAAATGTTGGCTGTATGGAGGAAATAGAGTCAGTATGGAGGAGAGGGGAGCGGTATGTAGGAGATGAGGACTATATGCATGAAGTGGGACAGTATGAAGGAGCTAGGGGCAGTGTATAGGAGATGGAGCCAGTATAGAGGATAGGGAGACAGTGAGCTGGAGATGGAGGACGGATGGAGGAGGTAGGGCAGTATGGAAAAGATGGGGGTAACAAGAGGAAGGGCAATACCATGAGGACTGGGAATTCGGACTGCTCATCATTGTCCGGCAGAATTTGGGGTCGTTTGTGGTCACCCTGTCACTATCACCCTCAGTGTTTGTTCTCACCACATCACTGGAGTCCAGGTTATACACTCCTGCCCGCAGTGCCCCTGTCCCGAAGTTATGACTCTTCCCATCAATCTGAACTTTGGACAGAGCTGTATCAATCCAGTTGCGCATCCTGAAACAAGACCGGTGTTGGTTTAATTACATGGAAGGATGATGCAAAAGTGTACCTCCTGCTAACAATAGCTGGCATACCCTTCATATCCCAAGAACTAATAAAATGTACAAATATTAACTCCGGGAATAAGAATGAATTGTTCTAGTAGAGGCCTGAAAAACCAGAACCATTATCAATGAACAACGATCATCCTGCTGGAACTAAGTCCATTGGATGCCATTTTGTACATAGAATGAGAGCACACACTGGGGGGGACAGCACAGGATAGGAGCACACACTGGGGGGGGACAGCACAGGATAGGAGCATACACTGGGGGAACAGCACAGGATAGGAGCACACACTGGGGGGGACAGCACAGGATAGGAGCACACACTGGGGGGGACAGCACAGGATAGGAGCACACACTGGGGGACGGCACAGGATAGGAGCACACACTGGGGGGGGACAGCACAGGATAGGAGCATACACTGGGGGAACAGCACAGGATAGGAGCACACACTGGGGGGGGACAGCACAGGATAGGAGCATACACTGGGGGAACAGCACAGGATAGGAGCACACACTGGGGGGGACAGCACAGGATAGGAGCACACACTGGGGGGGACAGCACAGGATAGGAGCACACACTGGGGGGACGGCACAGGATAGGAGCACACACTGGGGGGGGCACAGGATAGGAGCACACACTGGGGGGGGGGGGCGCATAGGATAGGAGCACACACTGGGGGGGGGCACAGGATAGGAGCACACACTGGGGGGACAGCACAGGATAGGAGCACACACTGGGGGGACAGCACAGGATAGGAGCACACACTGGGGGGGGCACAGGATAGGAGCACACACTGGGGGGACAGCACAGGATAGGAGCACACACTAGGGGGGACAGCACAGGATAGGAGCACACACTGGGGAGGGCACAGGATAGGAGCACGCACTGGGGGGACGGCACAGGATAGAAGCACACACTGGGGGATGGCACAGGATAGGAGCACACACTGGGGGGGACAGCACAGGATAGGAGCACACACTGGGGGGGGGCACAGGATAGGAGCACACATTGGGGGGGACAGCACAGGATAGGAGCACACACTGGGGGGGCACAGGATAGGAGCACACACTGGGGGGGGGCACAACGCAGGATAGGAGCACACACTGGGGGGGGGGCACAGGATAGGAGCAAACACTTGGGGGACAGCACAGGATAGGAGCACACACTGGGGGGACGGCACAGGATAGGAGCACACACTGGGGGGGACGGCACAGGATAGGAGCACACACTGGGGGGACGGCACAGGATAGGAGCACACACTGGGGGGACGGCACAGGATAGGAGCACACACTGGGGGGACGGCACAGGATAGGAGCACACACTGGGGGGACGGCACAGGATAGGAGCACACACTGGGGGGACGGCACAGGATAGGGGCACACACTGGGGGGGACGGCACAGGATAGGAGCACACACTGGGGGGACGGCACAGGATAGGAGCACACACTGGGGAGGACGGCACAGGATAGGAGCACACACTGGGGGGACGGCACAGGATAGGAGCACACACTGGGGGGGACAGCACAGGATAGGAGCACACACTGGGGGGCAGCACAGGATAGGAGCACACACTGGGGGGACAGCACAGGATAGGAGCACACACTGGGGGGAGGGCACAGGACAGGAGCACACACTGGGGGGACGGCACAGGATAGAAGCACACACTGGGGGGACGGCACAGGATAGGGGCACACACTGGGGGGGACGGCACAGGATAGGAGCACGCACTGGGGGGAGGGCACAGGACAGGAGCACACACTGCGGGGGACGGCACAGGATAGGAGCACACACTGGGGGGGACAGCACAGGATAGGAGCACACACTGGGGGGACAGCACAGGATAGGAGCACACACTGGGGGGGGCAGCACAGGATAGGAGCACACACTGGGGGGGACGGCACAGGATAGGAGCACACACTGCGGGGACGGCACAGGATAGGAGCACACACTGCGGGGGACGGCACAGGATAGGAGCACACACTGGGGGGGACAGCACAGGATAGGAGCACACACTGGGGGGGACAGCACAGGATAGGAGCACACACTGGGGGGGCAGCACAGGATAGGAGCACACACTGGGGGGACAGCACAGGATAGGAGCACACACTGGGGGGGCACAGGATAGGAGCACACACTGTGGGGGGGGGGGGTCACAGGATAGGAGCACACACTGTGGGGGGGGGGGGTCACAGGATAGGAGCACACACTGGGGGGGGGGGTCACAGGATAGGAGCACACACTGGGGGGACAGCACAGGATAGGAGCACACACTGGGGGGGCAGAGAATGAGACAGCACACTGGACGGCGCAGGAAGACAGCGCAATGGGGGGGGGGGCACAGTACAGGATGAGAGTGCACACAGGGTGGGGGAGCACAGGAGAGGGGCACACCATGGGGGGGGGGGGCACAGAATCAGAGCACACACTGGGGAGAGGACAGGATGCACATTCATTCCTCATATCTCAGAGCTCGCGTTGGCGGAGCTCCATTTTGACTGCTAACAATAACAGAACACTCACAGACGTCCGTCCCCGCTGAATCCCATCTTCTCCAGGTATCTCCCCACCTGAGACATGTCGTGCTCCAACAGCTTTGCATCTACGAGAAAAGCAGAAGATGGTCATATTACAGGAAGTGAGGGAGTCACCTGGACAGGAAGTGAGGGGAAATCTTTCCAGTGGGGACACAGACAACAACAAAAACCTGACAGAGGTTCTGACCTTCCCTCATTCACTCATAATATGCTAGAAGTCCTGGCTGGAGTCAGCTTTTGTTATGTCCACATATTGTACTGGAGGGGGGGGGGGTGCTGAACTTGGCATTCTTCCTGAACACAGAAATCCAGGTGGTGGAGGATTCACCTCTGAATCCAGAACATTGGGAGACTCATCCACACCTTCTATATCGTCCCCATGGGAGGGTTTTAATAATGGGGTGTTGGGTGTATAAAATATTATATATAGATATAAATACACAGAACATCACAAAGATCTACTCTCTGTCCTGTCTCTACTGTGGTCATGGGACTGATCAAAGTCAATGTAGTAAAAACTGGCAGTGTGGTGTCATGTGATTGCTCAGTGTAGTGAATGCTGGCAGTGTGGTGTCATGTGATCTCTCAGTGTAGTTGGCAGTGTGGTGCCATGTGATCACTTAGTGTACTGAATGTTGGCAGTGTGGTGTCGTGATCGCTCAGTGTAGTGAACGCTGGCAGTACAATGTCATGTGATCGCTCAGTGTAGTTGCCAATGTGTGTCATGTGATCGTTCAGTGTAGTGAACGCTGGCAGTACGATGTCATGTGATCGCTTAGTGTAGTTGCCAATGTGGTGTCATGTGATCGCTCAGTGTAGTAAACGCTGGCAGTGTGATGTCATGTGATCGCTTAGTGTAGTTGGCAATGTGATGTCATGTGATCGCTTAGTGTAGCTGCCAATGTGGTGTCATGTGATCGCTCAGTGTAGTGAATGCTGGCAATGTGGTGTCATGTGATCACTTAGTGTAGTTGACAATGTGGTGTCACGTGATCACTCAGTGTAGTAAACGCTGACATTGGGATGACATTCTAAGAAGAACAGGCAGCGTGTTCCTGCCAGTAAATGACAATCCTTGGATAACAATGGACGGCGTGTGAGTCTCTGTCTGGGATTGGAGATTCTATTTTGGGTTTGATGACAAACAAAGCCGTCATTCATTAATCCATAGAGAAGGCGGCATGGCTGCCAATGTGTCACGCGCTCCCCTCCCCCCCCAGGATTCACACTGCTCACCCTGCCAAACACCCTGCAGCCCTTCCTCACATTCTTCCCACACACAATGTCCTGGTACATGGAAGGATGTGGGAGGGCCGCAAGGAATTCCATCTTCAGGTGCCGGACTTCTCCCCATGTGACCCTCAGAGCTGGCGTATAGCGGGCCCCTCATTACCCCGGGCTTCAAATTACCATGGGTTTAAAAATACCCCCAGACCCTACATTACCCCCAGACCCCACATTACCCCCAGACCCCACATTACCCCCCCGACCCCACATTACCCCTGGCCCAGGTGCGCTGCCAATGAGACGGTTAACAGTCGGCACATCTGAGAATTGTGACTTTCTGTGGGAACGCGGCGTTATCTGACAGACGCACATTGACTTGGTGTGTTGGCAGGAAGCGAGCAGACAAGAGCTGCCAGTAAAGTGACATTTCTTTCGGGGGAGGGGGAAAGCAGCTGTGAATACCACTCCTAGAGGAAAGCTGTAATGGTTTGTGGTCAGTATGACTATCGGTATTGTACATTCAGAACATATGAAAGGCTGGAGCCATGTGCGCTATCCCTACAGACAGCAGGCGGCACAGTACCTTGCTTTCAAGTCCCTTATGTCTGATTGACATGTTGGAATTGATCTGATAAGGGTGGAGTCTCTGCTGGGGTGACTCCTGTAATAAACGTGAAAAGGAGAGCACAGCGCCCCCTGCTGGATGGATAAACTACTACACTATAAGCAATATGATATGCAGTATATGGTCAGTATTACACACCAACTGTCAGCATCCCACGGACAGAATTAAACACCAATTGGCAAGAATGACACAGCAGCTGTCAGCATTACACATGGTCTGTCAGCTTTACACACCAACCATCACAATTACACATCAACTGTCAGTGGCTGACTGTCAGAATTACACATTAACTGTCAGTGGCTGACTGTCAGAATTACACATCAACTGTCAGTGGCTGACTGTCAGAATTACACATCAACTGTCAGTGGCTGACTGTCAGAATTACACATCAACTGTCAGTGGCTGACTGTCAGAATTACACATCAACTGTCAGGGGCTGACTGTCAGAATTACACATCAACTGTCAGGGGCTGACTGTCAGAATTACACATCAACTGTCAGCGTGTGACTGTCAGAATTACACATCAACTGTCAGCGTGTGACTGTTAGAATTACACATCAACTGTCAGTGTCTGACTGTCAGAATTACACACCAACTGTCAGTGTGTGACTGTCAACATTACACATCAACTGTCAGCCTGTGACTGTCAACATTACACATCAACTGTCAGCCTGTGACTGTCAACATTACACATCAACTGTCAGCGTGTGGCTGTCAGAATTACACATCAACTGTCAGCGTGTGACTGTTAGAATTACACATTAACAGTCAGCGTGTGGACTGTTAGAATTACACATCAACTGTCAGTGTCTGACTGTCAGAATTACACACCAACTGTCAGCGTGTGAATGTCAGAATTACACATCAACTGTCAGCGTGTGACTGTCAGAATTACACATCAACTGTCAGTGTGTGACTGTCAGAATTACACATCAACTGTCAGTGTCTAACTGTCAGAATTACACACCAACTGTCAGCATCCAATTGACAGTATCACACACCAACTGTCCGCAATACACACCAACTGCCTGGAGTTTGCACTCCTACACTCCAAAGACATGCTGGTAGGTTAGTTGGATCCTGTCTAAGGGCTCGGTTCACACCTATGCAGTTTGCGTTTGATCCGTTTCTGCAGTGCATTTTGTGGTTTTTTTTTTTTCGTATTGCTAGACAGATTAAGCACTTGCCCTGCTGAGGATTTCCCCCCCCTTCCTGACTAGGCCATTTGTTGTGTTGTTGCGCTGCATTACTTTAACTAAAAATTGCGCAGTCATGCAACACTGCACCCAGGGGCGGATTGACCGTTTGGAAACTCAGGCACTGCCCGAGGGCCTGGGGGTCAGTAGGGGGCCCCATGAGATGCCCCTGGGACCTTTTTCATAGGCTTTTTTGAGTTTGGGCAAGGACACAGGGGCCCCATGATCCCCTATTGCCCAGGGGCCCCATGAGTTGTCAGTCCACCCCGGTTGCACCCAAATGAAATGTAGGTCCTTTTTTCCCACGAATTGAGCTTTCTTTGGTGGTATTTGATCACCTGTGCGTTTTGGGTTTTTTGCACAATAAAAAAAAGACCGACAATTTTGAGAAAAAAAACAATATTTTGGACTTTTTGCTATTAAACATGTCCATAAAAAAAAATAATTATATTTCATCATAAATTTAGGCCAAAATGTATTCTGGGACATGTCTTTGCTAAAAAAAAATCCCAATACGTGTAAATTAATTGGTTTACGTGACAGTTATAGCGTCTACAAATGGCGGTATAGATACTGGAATTTTTAAAAATTTTTTTTACTAGTAATCAAGTGCTGGTAATACTTGTGAGCTAATATGGTGAAATTCAAAAGTGCTTAAATCAATCAATCAAAAATGAATGCACATGTGGGTCGCTCCTTACACTAACTCATAAATAGTGCTGACACCTCAATCCAAATATTAATAATGGTGCTGCGCTCTCGTGCTATTAATAGTGTTTACCCAACAGAACGTGGTGACGTCGGAGCCCCTCCCCTACGCGTTACGCCACAGGGTCACCTGGCTTCATCAGGGGGAATTGAGAATCAATTGAGAATCAATTCCCCCTGATGAAGCCACGTGACCCTGTGGCGTAACGCGTAGGGGAGGGGCTCTGACATCACCACGTTCTGTCGGCTTGTCTATGGCGAGTATAGGAAGTGTGCAGAAGCACACACAAAGGCTTT